>NC_133450.1:170944108-171244108 GCF_048565385.1 Saimiri boliviensis
TTGAGGTAGTTTCTTCCTGTTCCTAGCTTATTGAGTGTTTTTATCATGAAAATGTGTTGAATAGTCAGCAGTTATTCCTGCATCAATGGAGATAATCATGTGTATGTGTGGGTTTTTTTTTTAACTTCATTTTGTTAATGTGAGGTATTGGATGGATCCATTTTTGTATATTGAACCATATGCTTGTATTTTAGGAACAAATGCTGCTTGGTTATTGGTATAATTTTTAAAACAGGCTTTTGAATTTGGTTTGCTAGTGTTTCGTTGAGGATTTTTACAGCAATGATTATAAGAGATATTGGTCTCTAGTTGTCTTATAGTGTCTTTGGCTTTATATCAAGATAATGCTTCATAGAATGAGTGGGAAGTTTTCCTTCTTTAATTTTTTGGAAAAGTTTGAGGACGGTTGGTGTTAGTTCTTCATATATTTAGTAGAAGTCACTGGTGAGGCCGTCAGATCCTGAGCTTGTCTTTATTGGAAGATTTTTGATTACTGATTCAATCTTTTTACTAATTATAGGTCTGTTCAGATGTTGTATTTCTTTGTGAGTTAGTCCTGGTAAGTTTTGTGTTTCTAAGAGGTTGTCATTTAGGTTATACAATTCATTGGTGTACAGTTGCTCATAGTACTCTCTTAATAATCCCATTTACTAATGTAGAAGCAGGATGAATCTCTCCACATTTTATTTCTGATTTTAGTAATGTGTGTCTTTTCCCTCTTTTTTTTTTAGTTCATCTAGCTAAATGTTTGTCAATTTTGCTGATCTTTTCCAAGAACAAACTTTTAATTTTTTCCGTCAATTAAAGACATCATTGACTTTTGATAGGTGCTGAAGAGGCAAGTGTATTTTTAGCTGTCGGTTGCCATTTCAGTGAAATAACTGTCAACTGTAACTTTCTCCAAAAGTGGAAAAACAGAGAAAAAAACTAATATTGATTTAGTGCCTGCTTTGGTTGTCAACACTGCCTCGTTTCACCATCACAATATTTTGAACCCTGCCCTGTGTTATTCCTTTGATGCCATGTATCCTCTCATTAATTGGTAGGAGATGATAATAGATTCTGTTATAGGAGAAGGCATTTCTGATTTTTTTTATCTTCAAAAGGAGATTATATTTTTTAATTTAAATGTCACTTTGGTCCTCTGAATTTTAATGCTTGTGTAAAAATGTAGTTAGAAATTAATTATCCTTAATGAAATCTGACAGTTTTCTACAAGAAGGGAGAATAAGTTACCTTTGTGTTTTTCTTGAGCTATTCGCTTGATATGTATTTTTTTAAATTCTCGTTTTTGCACAGACCCATACTCATACTAAGACATGGTCTGGCTGTAGTATACATTGTTGCAGAAATTTTAAAAAGAGGAAGGATTTTATAAATAATCAAATTTTTCTTGGGGGTTTAAAAATAAGACCTACTGGTTTTGATCTCAGTGATGGTTTTGCAAAGGAGTCTGTTTCTTTGGTTTTGAAAATGTACATTAAAACTCTGTGTATGCTGACATAGATGCCATCTACTAATTTGTAAATGACTTCATCCACTTGTTCTATGGGATTCTAATGCATGTATCAGAGATTTTTAGATTGGGAAAGCAATACAGAGTTCAGTAGGCCAATCTCCTTATGTTGAGTGTGGAGGCAGAGGTTTAAGAGGTTAAGCTCGTCCAAGGTCATGCAGGTGGAACGATCTTCAGGCTCCTAACTCACATGGGCTCATCCTGCTTTCTAAATGATGATACTTCATCACCTCTGCATTTTTAAACACGTAAGAAGTGTAAGTATAGCTAAAGCTTTACATTTTGCTGCTGAGAAGTCTTAATTTGACCTTTTTTAATGAAGATGTAATAAAGCAATGAGAGCCAGTGCAGCCTTCTGGGAATCTGAGGAGAGAACAGAGAGCTTTTGAGAAAAGCTGTGATTCAGATTCTGGCTCAGCTTCTTGTTGGTACCTGTCCTTGGGCACCTTACATCATTTTTCTGTACTTTGTTTTTTTTTAATCTGTACAATGGAGAAACAAAACTCATCTCTTGTGTTTTGCAAGGCTGGATGATGTATACGAATTATATAAGAGGTAGGTACTTCTGAAGTGATAGCTCTAGGATGAAATCTGGTTATGAGCTCCAGTTTTTCCAATATTTCAGAGCTCTAAGTTTTCAGACCAGATAGTATTAATTATGAATACTAGTACAAATTATTTGGCATTTGTACTGCTCAAGATTTCTGCTTCTTTGGGCAATGAGGCTTGTTTTCTATACAACAGTTAGGGATGACATAGAAATTAAGTCACGAAAAGCAGTGAAAGGCTTCAGAAACCATGTTTCATGTGTTTGGTCTTCCCTGATGGATGCTAAAGCCGTTAGGGTTCCCCCATCAGTCAGAACACGAAGATGTGACTTGAGTACTGTGGCTGCCTGTTCTGTCCAAGTGCATCCACTGTATTCATCAACTCACACCAAGGGTGGGGGGGCTTGCATTTTCTTCTTCCCTGTTGGGATAGACAGATGTCCTGTCACTATGTTTTTATTTCAGATTTCACAGTGAAGGAAACCACTCTTGAGAATATAGCAGTTTAAATCAGGTTGTAATTTTTAAAAAATGAGTTACAAAAGGTTTTTCCCCAAGTACTCTTATCATAATCATCTAAGGTGGGGAGAAAATGGGGTGCAGAGGGCAGACTCATCCCTCATCCCTGCCCTTCCAGCAACGAGCACTCATTTCCATGCCCCTCTGCCTCTGCAACCCCAACCTGTGTTCAGATTTGTGCTGGGCATCTCCATTCCACAGACTGCTGGTTTCCAGCACGGCAGAAATCTCGTTTGTGATAAACTTTGATTTTGAATTGTAATAAATCAAACTTCACATTTTTTCTGTGTAGGGAATGCATCATTATTTCCAGTATAACCTACTTATTAGTATTAATTAATCTTTTTAAACTCCTTGGTGTAGGGCTCATGATTTAGCTTGCTCTCTTTTTTTGGGGAAATAAGAGCCTCTTTTCTGATCCTGGGAGATCCTGTGACCACTCTTTGTCATCCTCACATAAAGCAGATTTTCGTGGCATAATTTGAAAATAAAGTGCTTCCAAAGAGTCAGATTCCTAAGGGAAGATTGGAGTGAATGATGGCAAACCATATAGCTTTTTAGCCTACTGGAGAAGTGGAACTGTGCTCTTCTGTACTTTATGAAATGGAGTCAGGAAAAATGAAAAGACCCAGTGGTAGCCTTGGAATCCTTAACATTTAATTAGTGTGAGGGGAAAGTAGGCCTGGTGCCAAGAAGACCTGCTCTCTCAAGCCATCCTGTGAAACCACAGAGTGAGTGGTGTGATCAGATGGTATCAGCAGCCTGTAAGTGCCATGCCAGAGCACAGTGGGAGCTCATGGTGCTTTTGAACAGGACAGCTTTACCTAAGGGTTTGAAAAAAACGATGTGTATGGAAGCATTTTATAAAAAATTAAAATGTTTTAATGAAGTTATTCAGCCCACAGCAGAAAAGAGCAAGGAAAAACTGGAACCCACTGGCACCTCTGCATCTGTCTGTCATCCCCTCTAACTATCGACAGCCTTGTGGCTACTGCTTCAACTTCACCTCCTAAATCTTGCACAGCCTTACTTTGGACCAGTTCTGACTTTTGTCTGTGTAAGGAAAGGGACTCTGGGCAGTGCAGTTTCCTGTGCAACCAGGTTGTCAGTAGAGCATTCCAGAACACACGCTCATAGACAGGAGAGCCTGGAAGGGGGAAAGAAAGAATATTTTCCTCAGTGTCCAGTGCCTGTTATGTTTTCTGTGCTGGTTTTTGGTTTTTATCTTTGACCACTGGTAACAATCTTACACGTGAGGGATTTCTCAGGGATTCACAGCTAAGTAGCAAGATTTACAGCCTGGATTTTTGGCTATGTCTGTATGAGCTCAAAGCTAATATTCATTATAATGGACTCTGCTGTTTTTCATGGAAAGCCTTCTTAATGGACTCTACTGTTTTTCCTGTTTGTTTAGATTAGGAAATAAAAATATTAAAAACTAAGGTTTAGCAGAAGTACCGAGTTTTTCAGCATCCTCAGCTAGTTGCCACACTAGATAAGTAGCTGTAAGACAGACCGGGCAGTGACTCATATGGGCACTGCTTTTAGGTCAGAGGAAAATAACTCAGGCGGGGCTAGCAGAGCTTCCATTTTATTCTCAGCAGAGCTTATAGCTCCCTTTGGCTGTTCCCAGAATTAGAAAGCTTGTCAGGGATGCTACTGATGACGCTCTAGAGTTGAGAGTTAAGACTGAGCCTCAGCTGCCCCCTTTTGTCTTCTTTAAAAGATCGCATAAATTTTAAGGTAAAAAAAAATGCTCATTTTAGCAGAGGACAAAACAGTGGGGCCCTTTTGGGAATAGGTCAGCCTTTTATGGTCATCTTCCTGCTGTTTCAGTTTACTCAATAAATTTCCTTCTGGGAATCACCTAGAAGTAGAGTCATACAGCCTAGGTTTGAAAAAGAGGAGTCGGGCTCATTTAGAAGAGAAAGGACATAGATCTCTACGGGTGCATACAACTTGGTAAAGCAATGCAGGCTGAGACTATGTAATAGGAATTTGAGTGCTTTAATTTGTATTTTCCAAGCTCACTCTCAGTGTCTTAAAGTACTGCTTTAAACAATCATTTAAAGATAATTCTGTTAGCTGGGTGCGGTGGCTCAAGCCTGTAATCCCAGCACTTTGGGAGGCTGAGGCCGGTGGATCACGAGGTCAAGAGATCGAGACCATCCTGGTCAACATGGTGAAACCCCGTCTCTACTAAAAATACAAAAAATTAGCTGGGCATGGTGGCACGTGCCTGTAATCCCAGCTACTCAGGAGGCTGAGGCAGGAGAATTGCCTGAACCCAGGAGGTGGAGGTTGCGGTGAGCCGAGATTGCGCCATTGCACTCCAGCCTGGGTAACAAGAGCGAAACTCCGTTTAAAAAAAAAAAAAAAAACTGTTAACATTTAAAGATGGTTAATCAGAGGTCTGATGATATTTTTAATAACATTAAAATTTCATTAACTCAATATTATTAATACAAATGTAATAAATTTTTGAACCAATTTAAGAGCTAGTCTCTTCAAATATGTGGATTAATAGGGTTTTTTTTTTTTGGTTATTTGAAGTAGATATGCTAATAGAAAATGGCTTTCTTCTTTCTTCTCATGAAAGTATAAAATATATCCAAGATATTCTTAAGTGGTAAAAGAATAAAGTCCTTCAAAGTTGAACAACATTCGAAATGATGAATTTGAAAATCAGCCACAATGTATTAAACTATTTAGAATTACTTACCTGGAAACCTTAATAGAGTCAAGATATAAGCACTTATCACATCCAGCTTTTATAAAAGGAATACGCTCTTTTATAAATGTAAAATGACCCTCATAGGATTTGTAGGGATTAACTCAAGTGCAGTTTCATTACTCTGTTCTTTCTTTCCTTCTATTCATTCTGTACTTTTTATTGCCTGGTGTTTGCTTATTTTATTTGCACTGTTTGCTTTTTATTTGTGCTGTCATTTTTCAGTGTCCCCCTAGTATACTGTACATATTAGCCATGATAATATGTATTATGTTTGTTGCCCCTGTCTATGTTACTTGTCACTGTATTGGAGCACCTTGAGGGTAGGGACTGTGTCCTTCCTGGATCTCAGATATGGCTTACTGCAGAAAATAATGATATTTTCCCCTTAAAAAATGATTCTGTGGGTCTCTCTCTCTCTCTCTCTCTCTCTGTCTCTCTGTCTCTCTGTCTCTCTGTCTCTCTTTCTTAAGAGACAGAGTCTTGCTGTGTCACCCAGGCTGGAGTGCAGTGGCACCATCATAGCTCACTACAGCCTCAAACTCCTGGCTTCGAGCAATCTTTCCATGTCAGCCTCCCTAGTAATTGAGACTACAGATGAGTATCACCACATCCTGATAACTTTTAAATTTTTCTGTAGAAGTGAGGTCTTGCTCTGTTGCCTTGCTGGTCTCAAACTCATGGCCTCAAATGATCCTCCTGCCTTGGGTACCCAAGGTGCTGGGATGACAAGCATGAGCCACCACACCTAGCCTGCATTTTCTATTTTTCAGATTTAATGTAAGATTCCTTTTATATGAGAAAATAAGTGAATCTTGTATTTTTCCAGTCACCACCAGCCTTTACATGTGTTGTTAGCCTGACTAACTGCTACATACTATTTGGTTCTAAGTTTAAAGGTACTTCCCTCTAGGAATCCTTTGCAATGCCCCTCCCTAACAGACGAGGACAGAGCCATATATCTGGGACTCTCTACAATCCCTTATCATGGCACTTGGTATATATACTTCACTCTAATTGATTTTAAAATAGACTCTACCCTCCTTTGTGAAAACGGGGGCCATAATTATCTTGCTCATTGTAACAGGGTTACAGGATGTCCACTCCTGATAACTTTTCTCATCTCTATTCAATGCCTCTAAGACTCAAAGTTTAAATAAAAGCCTGTGTTAAATAAATGTTCAAGATTAAGTGTCAGCCACTGAATGCTGGAAGTACCTTAAGCTGTGATTCTATCTGGGGTTTCCATGACAATGGGATTTGAGGTGTAGTCCTAGGTTAATATGTAATCCTAACTAATTATGAACCTGAGGAACCTAGGTATCCTAGTGTCAATTAAATCATAGGCTTTAACAATTTTTTAATAAAACTGTTTTTGCCACTAAAACTAGAATTGCTTTTTAGGCAACTTCTTTTATAAAAACAAAAGCAAAGAAAGAGAAATTGAAATGCTCTCTTTGAGGCACAAAACTGATTTTCTCTAGTTATGTGCTAGAGAAGCGATTAAATCTTTTTAATAAACACAGTATTTTGTTGTTCTTGGGTCTGTTTACCATCAGATCTTAGTTGAGAAATGATTCTGAAAATAGTTCTATTTCATACATGGTATAAGTGAAACAAGGCATCAAGTTCACTCCGCAAGAATTTACTATTCGTTCCTTACTTCAATCCTTAGACTCCTAGAATAGAAATACGAAACTAGAATAAAATTTAAAGATCATCACATAATCCAGGAGTTTCTTAAAAGCTCTCCATGGAAGCACCCAGCTCCACAGAGTCACTGTAGGGGCCACCACAATGAAGGGAGGATGGGGAAGGGCACACAGTGATAGAATTTGAGCCTGTACTCCTGCTTCACCTAGAACAGCATTCCTGTAATTCATTATGATATCTTAAGGGAGAGGGAGAGTTTAGTGCTTTAAAAAAGTGATTGATTCGACTGACTATGGAGAGAACACTGGAGGGTACTGAAGGTACACTTATCAGTAGCTGAGCTGCTGCGTCGGCTGCTTTGAGACCTGATCCTCCATCCGGCCCTGTTCCTGCTGTGTCACATCGCCTACTCTGAAAGCTTGTTCTCTCTTCACCTTCAGCTTCCAGAGCTAAGCTCAGCATGATCAACACCATGTCAAAAATCCGTGGCCAGGAGAAGGGGCCTGGCTATCCTCAGGCAGAGGCACTGCTGGCGGAGGCCATGCTCAAATTTGGAAGAGAGCTTGGAGATGACTGCAACTTTGGTAAGAAGTGATTCCTCACATTATAATTCTTTCATTTGTCTGTGGGATTTTGGTGCTGGTAAGAAATTCTATAGGAAATCAGTCAAATAATTTTATATTTTGATTTTTAATTTGGGATGGGCCAAAAATTTGTTTTCAGAATTATTTCATCTGCTCTAAGGTGATTATCTTACAAGTTTTCTTCCTCCCTTCCCCTCTTGAGACCTTAGCCTTTACAGTAGCTTTGGTTGACATATGCAGATGCCTCCTCAGCACTTTCTGTTGGGTGTTTCTGGCAGTCACTGAGTACTGAAGCAGAGTGAGCAGGCACAGTCAGCATGATTCAAGGCCCTGCCACCTGGGCTTTTTCATAGATCTTCACTTACTTGTATATAGTACCTAGTTCTACCGCCCAAGGTGAGACATGATTTATTCCTTCACCCTGTCCCCTCAACACTACCACAACCAACATCTTATGCTTTCACCCCCTTGTGATAATGGGATCTCCTTCCTGGTTGAACCTTGCTATTTCTGGTACTTGTTTCTGCTAAATACATCGGCCTTAAGCTTGTCCCATGTTAGGGAAAGCTGGTACTTACAAGAGACGGCAGGGGGCTTCCTAAATTTCTTTTGAAAGGAAAAAGTAACTGTTACATTCTCAATGAGAGATATTTACCCTCGTAGGGGGCATCGAGTCTGTTGCCTAGAGTGAACTGAAGATACTTATTCTCTCTTGTCTGTTGTTGTCTTTAGAAGACAAATGGTAATCTTTTGGGTTTTCATCTTTGAAGGGCCCTGTTACTGCGAGCGCACTTCATCTTTATTCCGTAACATCGAAGAGCTTTGTTCTCTCCTAGGCCCAGCGCTTGGTGAGGTGGGGGAGGCCATGCGGGAACTCTCGGAGGTCAAAGACTCTTTGGACATAGAAGTGAAGCAGAACTTCATTGACCCTCTTCAGAATCTTCATGACAAAGATCTTAGGGAAATTCAAGTACGTACAATGCATCTTCTGGAAAGTGGGCAGTTGAAATCATACAGACCCAGATGCCCTTTTTCTTTAGAAAACATTTTTTAGCTTACGCTTTGTGTTGTCAGCTCTGGGCACATAAATCACAAAACAACTCAGTAAGACAAAATGAGAAAAAACAGAAATGTGATACTTTTCAGCCTGATAAGACTGTCCCACTCATGAGGGTTGTCTCTGACTTCTCTGATTTTCATATTGAATAGCTTTTTTCAGACTTACTCTCCAGAGAATAATATTCTTTCCCTGAGAATACATAGTTTTATTAATTATTCTGTGGTTTGCTGGACTGATTTCACCCACTAAAATTTTAGTTGTACTAGCTGTTGGCTTAAATAAATAGTTATTCTATCACTCTATAAGCATATATATATATATTTTTTTTTTCAAGGCCCCAAATTAGATGGAAGCATATGTTTTTATATCAATATTTTCATAATGGTTGTTAGGATTGAGGAAGAATACCAACTATCCTTTTTCTAAAACATGTAGAACAGTTGAGCTATTTCTAATAAATAAAGTTCATATGTCTCTGAGTGTGGAATGTTTGCTCACTTTTTTATCTTAGAAATATTTGTTGAGCTTTTTTGAAACTTAACTTTGTTGGGTATAAAATGGATTGCCATAACTTGAACTAAGGCCTCCTCCTCCTTATTCTAGCTTAAATCTCCTCTAACGTACCATTTGCTCAAGATTATAGAGTTAGTAAGTGGCAGACTCACCCTAAATCCAAAATACAGCTCTGACTCCAATGCAGTACCCTATAGCTGACTGTAAAGTTCAAATGTTTATAAAAGAAGTTTCCTTCCAAATGAGGATTTAGTTTGGATCAGGGCATGGATGGGGAGCAGGGGATACAGTGTGAGGGAAGGTCGAGAATATTATTCTTCCTCCTTTTCATTTTTTTTTACCACACCCTACTTTGTTTTCATTTCCTTTCATTCTGCTCCATACATACCCAGTAACAAGGAAAAATCCAGCATTTTCCTTCATCCATTAGTAGTGAAAGACTGTAGCTATTGGGGGAAAAATACTTTATAGCTTTGGAAAACTACTCTGCCACCTGGTCACTAGAGGTGACGGGCAGAGCCTGGGCAGCCATCTGCTAGAGATGGTGCAGGAGGGGATTGAACCTCAGTGTGGAGCATTAGGTATAATCCCGTCTAAGGTCCATTCCAAGTGAGATTTTGTTCTTGAGTTTCATTATATGTCAAGTGAGAGGCTTAAAATAAATCAGTGGTTTCCTGAAAGCTCCACCAGTCAGCTGGGGCAAGTGTTAAGATGTAGATTCCTAGGCCCCAGCCCTAGGTATTGATTCAAAAGATCGGGAAATCCCTATTTGTAATAAGCAACTTGGATGATTCTAACAGAACGGATAATTGTAAAAGCAAGAATGCCGTTTATGTCTCACTCAATTTCAAGGAAAGTGTTTTTCCTCTGGCTTCTCATGAGACACCGTATCTCTTGAAGACGGGGACTGTGGGCCCTGTGAGTGTGTCCGTTCGACATGTGTAGTGCATGTACCTTCTTCTCTGTTTCTGTCATGGGCTGGAAAGGCTTAGTCCAGCTTGGCTTTGGCCCGACAAGGCCAGAAAATAAAGGGCACTCATATTCCTACAATTTATCTTTTATTCTTAATTATTTTTAAAGATAGTCCTCCATATTTAGCCTTTGAAAGCATTGGCCCCATTGATGCATGTTTCTTTTTTTCTGCAGTGACATTGTACTTTAAAATTTAGCCTATCTTAATTTGTAAGTTAATGGACGTGATGGAGAAGTGAGTTGCAAATAAGCTTTTTCCATAAGCCCTTCCAAAGCTTGTTCCTGGCCCTTGCCTTTTTCAGCATCATCTAAAGAAGTTGGAGGGTCGACGCTTGGATTTTGATTATAAGAAGAAACGACAAGGCAAGATTCCAGATGAAGAGCTTCGTCAAGCTCTAGAGAAGTTTGATGAGTCTAAGGAAATTGCTGAGTCAAGCATGTTCAATCTCTTGGAGATGGATGTAAGTGACTCTCCTGTGGTTTTCAATTTAATATTATCAAGGCACAGCATTAATGTGTTAAAGAGCCTAACCCTTAAAGCATTAATATCTGATTACACCATATGATAAGAACTTCAGTAGTTATGTCCTTTAAATAATTTTAATAAAGTAGACTGAGAAATAGAAAAGTTTTTTCTGCCTTTCTGTAGTTTGATTTAACCAGATTCTTGTCTGCTAATGAATCTTAAAGTACAGATTCTTCCTAACTTATGATGGGGTTAAAGTCTTGAATAGATCATGTAATTTATTGAATAGTGCATTAAAATTCAAAAACAGAGTGGTTGTGTGGTAATAGAAGTATAGTTTCTACTGAGTGCATATCACTTTTGCACCGTTGTAAAACCTACGAATTGTTAAGTCGGGGACATCTCACTTACCAACATGGAAAGATAAAGAATATTTCTGATGATCTATGCATAAATTCAGTAGAGGCCATTGTGGAGCACGAGGCATCAGTAGTACTGGTGCCAGTCCCAGCCCAGAAAACCTAGAGGTGTGATATCCAAGGGCAGGAGCATATGGGTACCCTTCCCTAGAACAAAAAGAGAACAAATTTGCCTTTCCTCTGCTTTTTGTTCTCTCTGGGTCCTGAGCTGAGTGGATGGTGTTCACCTGCATA
Organism: Saimiri boliviensis; assembly: GCF_048565385.1. Lineage (NCBI taxonomy): Eukaryota > Metazoa > Chordata > Mammalia > Primates > Cebidae > Saimiri > Saimiri boliviensis. The sequence continues at coordinate 170,955,324 of NC_133450.1, forward strand.
GGGAAGGGCAGCTCTTCCTTAGCCTACTGAGTGAATGCCAGTCTCCTCTGGAAACACTCTTAGAGACACCCAGAAATAATGCTTTGCCACCTATCTGGGGATCCTTTAATCTAGTCAAGTTGACAGCTAAAATTAACTATCACATTGCCTACTCCTGACTGTGGCAGGGGAGGCATTTGAACATATCCAGACTTTCCTACCACCTGGAGACAGTGTAGGTTTGTGTTTATGTAAAACAACCTGTGTCCACCTAACTCCTTGAGAGGAATACTGTGGGCATGAGGGGTGACCCAAATCACAGTGCTCCTTCCCTGCTACCCAGCACCCCTCCCCATCCCCAAATTCATGGGATAACACTGCCTCTGTTGGCTTGGAGGCTGCTGCCCAGCCGGATCATAATGTGAAACACAAAATCAAGAGAAATCAATCTTTGAATGTTAGAGCAGAAATGAACTCAAGATGTCATTTGATTCAACGTTTCTACATTATAGATGAGGCTCAGAGAGCAGAGAAGATTCTCATACCATATCGCCTCTCCGGGTGCGTTATATGAGATATTACCATATTTTTATTAAGAGGACCAGTATTAACAGCATGAAAAATGTAGGGAACAAAGAGTCCTTTGGCCAGTATACCTTCTTTCCCATAGGAAATCAGTAAAAGAAGTCAAATCCCAAATACAAGATGGTGGTTAAGCATGAGACTCTATAGAGCGATGTGATCTTCCTGAGGATTACTAATGTTGCTTCTCCTCATGGTACTGATATGCATGGTTCTAAGCATAAGGATGCTTTCTTATCCTTGATCGATTTGAAACCTGCAGAACTATCTATCTTAGTTGGCTTATCACACAGTCATCAGAACCATCAAGCAGGGGCTGTGTGCTGAGGGCAGCTCTGCTGTATGTATGAAACAGTAGTGGCTGCTTAAGGATGGTGATGTGGAAACTAAGGCATGATTTTCCCATCCATCTGCAGATTGAACAAGTGAGCCAGCTCTCTGCACTTGTGCAAGCTCAGCTGGAATACCACAAGCAGGCAGTCCAGATCCTGCAGCAAGTCACAGTCAGGCTGGAAGAAAGGTATTCTACAGTTCCGTGCATTTCACATTTGCATTTTCTTGCTATAAAATGATGTAGAAAGAAATGGAAATCATAGAATACATTTGAAGACAAACGTCTGCCAGAATTCCTGCTTTTTCTGCAGAGGCACCTTATGTATTGTTGGTTTTGATTTTGTTTTATCTTGTGCATTGTTCTGTTGAATCTAATTTTCTGTTTATGAGAGGTCGATAGTTGGATTATATTTTGGCTGCCACAGGTGGGACACCAGGATGCTACTGCTGATAATGGATGCCATTTGCTGGGCAGATGTCCCGTGTGGGTACTGGATACATATCATCATCAATCTTATAACAGCCCTGTAACCTAAGTATTTTTAGCCTCGACTAACAAACAGATGAGTAAACTGAGGCTAAGAGAGGTGAAGTAACTAGTCCAGGGTTACTCAGTGGTGTGACTGGAGTTCACAACCAACCATAACCTCTTTGAAAGGCTGTTTCTGGCTAGGCATGGTGGCTCACGCTCTTAAGCCCAGCACTTGGGGAGGCTGAGACGGGCAGATCACCTGAGATCAGGAGTTTGAGACCAGCTTAATATGGAGAAACCCCATCTCTACTAAAAATACAAAATTAGCTAGACGGTGGTGATGCATGCCTGTAATCCTACCTACTCGGGAGGCTGAGGCAGGAGAATCACTTGATCCCAGGAGGCAGAGGTTGCAGTGAGCTGAGATCACACCATTGCATTCCAGCCTGGGCAACAAGAGCAAAACTGTCTCCAAAAAAAAAAAAGTTGTTTATTTTTACATCTTGTGTTTCTCTGAATGGTGATCAAGTCCTCTGCCATCAAAGAGAGCTGCTCTCACCTCCTTAGATGCACCTCACAGCAGGGCGGTAGCAGCAGGAACTACCATGTGAGTGCGGCTCTGTGGGGTCATGGGGCACAACCTGTGTGGCTACATACCGGTGGTCCTGTGTTATCTATGCCTTATTTTAATTTAGCCAGATTAAACAGGATGATTTTGCTGAACATATATACCTCAAAGGGTCACCTCAGCAGGCTTTTTTCTTAGGTTACATGGCCAGGTAAAACTCCCATAGCTAGCGGATCACATGGCTGAATGCATGATGAATACTCTGGTCATACAATTTCACACCACTGAAAACATTACCTATTTTCATTGTTTTTGTCTGGCTGATCTTGTCTCAGTATCTTCTTTGATTCATGGTTTGATTGAGCATTTTCCTTCAGTGCACCCTTGTGGAAATGTATGTAATGCTGAAGCCTCCAGAAAGGTTTTAAAACCACGTACTTAAGAATACTAAAGGAATGTTATGTGCCTTTTAATGTCTCTTGAGCATGAAGGGAGCACTTTCCTTTTTTCCCTCTGAAATATGTTCAAAATCAATATCATTCTACAGTTAGCATACCCTAAACCCTTGTTCTCCGTTGCAAATCTCTTAGGTACTTTGTTTATTGAATACCTGAGACTGTGGAAAATATTTAGGGGTGGGTAGAAGACACTTACTGGCCATACCTTTCCAATTTCCTGCTGTCTTCCCTCTTTTTCTCTTCTTCCCCATATCTCAAACTGCACATTCTCTTCAGAGCACACACTATATTTCCTTCTTCCCTCTGTCTAAACCTTTTCATGTTCTGCATGGAATAGCTTCCTTTCACATTTTCATTTGGAAACGACTCCTGTATATCTTCTAGTTCTTTCCTTAAGCCTTCTCTACCTTCCCTATGGAGAGGTAGTCTCCTTCCCACCTTCACCAGCAACTACACCCCTGTGTTCCTGTGACACTTTGTAGATATCTCTGACAGTGCTTACTAAAATTTATGGTGATCAGTTGTTCGTGTTCTGTCTCCCTTACAGAACATAATCTGTTTGTGTCTTTCAAGTAAACGGCACAAACTTGTTGGCTTAAAACAATACACATTAATTATTTTATAGTTTTGTAAGTCAAAAGTTTAGTACAGATTTCAGTGTTTGGAAATATAGATGTCTAGGGCCTGTATTGGTTTCTGAGAGCTTGACAGAACAATCTGTTTTGTGCTTATTTGGATTTTGCAGAATTCAGTTACATGGAGTTTTGAGCCTGAGCTAAATACTGTCATGAGAGAATAACTGAGCTGACTACATTTTAAGAAAAGATCAGAATCTAGACCAATCCTTTCTAATCAGTAACTAAATCCTGTTCTGTTGACAATATGCTATAGTAGAATTTTAAGTTTTAAAATTACTCCATGCATTTAGACTAAGCTTAATTTTCTTGATGCCAGAATTCATCCTATTTTCTTCTGCTTTTCATAATGAAATACAGGTTTATCCCAACTACATGGTCCATGGAATTATATAAATGTGTCTGTTTACCTGGAGCATATAGCACTGGGAACTTAATTCTTATGTACTACAATGGCTACTGATACCACTGATGACCTAGTTTTCCCTGACAGAAAAAGTAATTTGTCCAAAACTTGAGTTGTTGCACATGAATTATTCTTTTATATAACAAAAGCATTCCTTATGTTTCCATATAAGAAGGATGTAAATGTAAAAGTAATAAATAAATGTAAAACACTTAAAAATGTGGATACATAGGTATATATATTTATGGGGCACATGGCACATTTTAATACAGGCATTCAATGCATAATAGTCATATCATGGAGAATAGGGTATGCATCCCTTCAAACATTTATCCTTTGTGTACAAGAACTGTGTCTTAATTCATTTTTGTGTTCCTGTTACCTAGCACGGTGCATATTTGCACAAAGGACCCTGAATAAACAAAAGAGGAAGTGAGGGATTGGGAGAGAGAATGAAGATAGGTGAGGATATGGCCCCATAAAAAGGTGTGTATCACCAAAATCTCAGATACACACATACAAGAAAACTGAGGGTCCTTTTTTGATTTCCCACACTTCGTCATGGTAGAATGGTGGGTGACCCAAGCATATCCTGAATCTTTGTATTCATGTTTGTTTTTACTTCTTAACTGGCTACATAACCTTTCCCACCACTTTTCTTTTTATTGCAGAATAAGACAGGCTTCATCTCAGCCTAGAAGAGAATATCAACCTAAACCACGAATGAGTCTGGAGTTTCCAACTGGAGACAGTACTCAGCCCAACGGGGGTCTCTCCCACACAGGCACTCCCAAACCATCAGGTAAGGAGCTGAGACTGCAAATCGTATTGCACAGGCCTTGGCATATCCATTGGCACTTTTCCAGAAATTGTAGGAACAATCCAATCTGGCTGCATAGGAAATATGCAGTAATATATTTCTTATGGGGTGGTTTGTCAGGTAGAAACTCTGTTAAAGAATTCCTTTTGTCTTTTTTTATTGACCGTTTTCTTTCCTTCCTTTTCAGTTCTTCTCTATAAAACTTTCTTTGTCTATCCCTTTTTCTTCCTCAGTCATCAGCACACGTGAACATATTTTATTCTGAGCCTCTTTTGTGGTCATAAATCACCTTTCCTTGTCAGTTTGGCGCCACGAGTGTTATCTTTTTTCCTGCCTGTGCTCTCTGAATCCAGCCTGTATAAGAATGAATACCCTTGGGCAGCGTGTCCCTGTATGCATTCACATATAACCCACAGACAGCAAGGGGCTCCAGAAATGTGCTGATGAGCTGGATTTCTTGAGTCACAGAAGTGTGCGGTTAAATATGTTTGCGGAAGGAAGTATTTTGAATCCCAACACTTGCTAGGTTTCCTTTCCCATGCCTCACCTCTGATCGGTTTATCGTGCTGTTGTACGGAGGTTGATATAATTAAAGTTAGATGACCTTTGATCTCAGGAATATCGATGCATACCTAATAGAGCATCCTTTTCCTTGTCACGCTTGCTCTGCACGCCCTACACACAGATTACACAACAGCCTGTGCTGGAGACATTGTCAACCTCCACATTTGCTTGTTCAAAGTGGGAACCGTCTTATACTGGATATGGATGTTAGAGACAGGGAGCTTGCTTTTATTTTTCCTGCTTCCTCCCTGCTTGATGTTCTAAAGTAGAAAACTTTGTAACATGCTCTCAGGAGATTTATTAAGGGAAAAAGTGAGGTCTGAGCCAGCAGGTGGCGCTCTCTGTCCTTTGCGCTCAGTGCTTCAGGGAACGGCATAAGCAGCCATGGCTCCTGGAGCTGGCTACCAGGACTGGTCACAGAAATTGTGTATAGCTGTGCTTCTCCCTGCCTGGAAACCAATCATATGTTTCACTTTTCATCTGGAGACTCATTAATTTGCTTCTCTCTCTAAAATAAAAAAATAAATTACATTGTTTCCTTTCCTGCCACCTAGACGGCATGGGAGCTGTATGCGCTTGACTGAGTCTCTGTCGTCATGTGTGTGCATGTAATATTAATGCATTGGGTCATTTGGAAAGATCCCTCTTAAGATGTGAGTTCATCCTTCATTATTTTACTCAAGGTAGAGTACATTATTTTTTATGTGACATAGCTCCAGTGCACTCCATGTATTTATATATACAACAGTTTACCAAGTATAAATTTTATGATTTTTTTACAGAACCTCATTTAATAGCCACAGTAGTAATGTGTAGTAAGTCCTACTGTTAGACCCAGTTTCAGACACTGAAACTCAGAGTGAAGTACCTTGTGCAAGGTCGCAAAGAATTTCAACTTGGTGTTTTATATTATTCTGTTTTTACTACATTACAGCAGTTTCCAGAGGCTGGGATTGTTATATTAAAGAGTAATAACCGAACTGTTACTCTGAGATTGCAAAACATTGTCCATGTAATTAACCATACTTTTTCAAATATGCAGAGATTTTAAAGTGCTCACATGAGAGAATTCTGGCCATGCTGTGTTATTAACTTACATCATTATATGCTTCTTAAGTCATTATGCCTGTTATTACTGGACATTATCATGAAGGCAGACTTTAATGAACTTCCTGTATGTATCACAAGAATAGATGTGACCATTTTTCATACTGGAAACAAACAGGAATATATAGCGACTTCCAAAGGTCCGAGAAAACCTCTGAGGACTAGTAGAGGGCAAGATGCGCAATGCAGTGGACACTGAGGTCTGGTAGCAAGAAGAAGCTTCAACAGGAAGAGGAATGAGGGAGGAAAGCCAGGGAGCAGAAAGCCAGGTGGGTACAGCAGGCAGCAGATTCTGTGAGTTAAATACCCCTCATCCTCTTGTGTTCTTCTCTTCTCTCCTGCTCTTACTCTCAGGTGTCCAAATGGATCAGCCCTGCTGCCGAGCTCTGTACGACTTTGAACCTGAAAATGAAGGGGAGTTGGGATTTAAAGAGGGCGATATCATCACACTCACTAACCAAATTGATGAGAACTGGTATGAGGGGATGCTGCATGGCCATTCAGGCTTCTTCCCCATCAATTATGTGGAAATTCTGGTTGCCCTGCCCCATTAGGATGTTACGCTGGCTGGCTCACCTCCTCTTGACCCAGATAGTTACGGTTAACCACTGCTTTGGTAATGCTGCTTATAACACATCCCAAGTGCAGGCCGCAGTGGTCCACGTCATCCAGCCCCACCAAGTGTCTTTGGTTGACTTGTGGGCTCCCACAGGAGTCATGGTGATGGATGATATCCTCTTAGCCTGTGGGCATGGCATGTGCTTTTTAAACATCATCTGAGACCAGCCAGTAGTCACAGAACTGCTGTTTACACAGTTCTCAGGAGGCTGTGGTTTCTTAGAATATGACCATGAGCCACGCTACAGAAAAACCATCCCACCGAAGATATTGTCTATCACCCAGGGGACATCTGAAGGTCTCTTTGCATTTCTCCATGCAAAGAAGAGAAAGCTTTTGCTTTCACGGTGTCCCTTCCCAAATACGTGAGTCATGGAATTGTCAAAGAAAGCCTTCCCTCACCAGCAAATTGTCTCCTGATCTGAATGAATTTGTCTCTTAATGCATCCATAGAAAAGTGTTTCAAAGCATTCTCTGCAAACAGGCATCTCAGTTCTTTACACTTATGGCTATTTCTGAGGTATAGCCAGTTTTCTTCCCTCCTTGCTATTAAAGCCAGAGCGGTACTTCTAAATTATTTTTCAGTAAGACAGTTAACAATCAGCATTATTGTGAGAGGGGCTGAAAAGAGGAAATTCTCCTTTGTGAGAAATTGGGAAGAAATCTGGTATCCAAGCTAAAATTTCTTGCTGTACAGAAACTATGTATGTATTTAGACTATTTCTGAAGGGCACAGGGAAGGGGGAACAAGTATCTTCATTTCTGTTTTATTATGAATTACGTGTTTCATGAATCCATTTGACACAGAGACACAAGGAGAAAAACACTAGTAACCATTTTTCCACTATTCCATAGACTGAGAAACAGTAACTCCCTTTTCTTTCCACTGTTACCTTGTGTTCTTTGAACATCGTTTGTGCATATTCTGCCCTCAATGAGGACCAAATAAAGATGATTTTTGTGCTTAGCAGTTTAAGGTATGTGGCTGCGTATGCAAAACTCTTTCCCAGTTCAGTTGCTACTTTTACTTCTGCCCCTTCTATCCATCAGCTTCATTTTGTGTGTACAGTGCTGTGTGTATGCTTATCGGTGTTTTTTTTTTTTTAATCTGTATCAGTCATGAAAGTCCTGTTAGGTATCCAGAGTTCTATTTATCTAGCTGTACAGACTCTTTCAGAGGTTTAATGTGCTGCTTCCGACGTGCCACCTGCAGTAGTGGATCGTGTGGAGTGAAAGGCAAATCTTACTGCTTACTGTATAAACTCTCGCCATGGGAAGCATCGCTGTTTCCAATAAATATTGCTGAAGACAGAACCAAAGGCTCCGCTTCTTCATTTTGTGTCAGTTCTTTGGGTCTAACAATGGGTGGAAGGGGGCTGGTTTTAGTCTCCATTGCTTCTCATGCAGCCAAATAAGACCTGGTTCCAACTTCTTGTCTATGTCTTTAGACACAGGAAAAGTTTCAGCAGCAAGGAGGTAGCTAGCCTGGACTCTGGGACCTTTCTGGTAACCCCAGGAACCAGGAGAATTTGGGAGAGAAGAAAGTAAGGATAATTAGTTCTCATAGATATTAAGTGATATATCATTGGAAGTGATACATCTAAAGAATATAATGTAGGAAGGGCAAATAAAATGTATCTCTTCAACTGGCCTTTTATTTTCTTTCATGATTGAAGATAAAGAAATATACATGGAAATATAGTTTGATCAAAAGCTAGTATAAGGCCAATTTCTGTGGTTCACATCTGTAATACCAGCACTTTGTGAGGCCGAGGCAGATGGATTGCCTGAGGTCAGGAGTTTGAGACTAGCCTGGCCAACATGAAGAAACCTTGTCTCTACCAAAAATACAAAAATTAGCTGTGCGTGGTGGTGCACACCTGTAATCCCAGCTACTCAGAAGGTTGAGGCATGAGAATCACTTGAACCTGGGAGGCAGAGGTTGCAGTAAGCAGAGATGATGCCATCGTACTCCAGTCTGGGCAACAAAGTGAAACCCTGTCTCCAAAAAAAAAAAAAAAAGCTAGTAATGTTTTCCCTTCATGTATGTTATTGGGGTGTAAGTGGGAATAGGGGAGCAGCAGGGCACACAGAATATGTATTTCCTGAGTTTCCAATAAAATAAACCTGTTCTTTGTGTATTAGGGGCCCTTTCTATCATTTTATGCTAGGCCAGTAGTCTAGATTTTCTAATCTAACGCGAATAGTTGTAATTAAATATACTAAGTTTCTATTAGTCTGTTTTCATACTGCTACAAAGAAATACCCAGGGTATATTGGGTATAAAATACTGGGTATTTTATAAATACTGGGTAATTTATAAAGAAAGAGGCTTAATGGACTCAGTTCCGCATGGCTGGGGGCCCTCACAATTATGGCAGAAGGCAAAGGAGGAGCAAAGGCACATATCACGTGGTGGCAGGCAAGAGAGCATGTGCAGAGGAACTGCCCTTTATAAAACCATCAGATCTCATGAGACGTTTGCTATCATGGGAACAGCATGGGAAAACCCACCCCCATGATTCAATTACCAGTTACCACTCACCTGCTGCCTCCCACAATATGTGGCGATTGTGGGAGTTACAGTTGAAGATGAGATTTGGGTGGGGACACAACCAAACCATATCAAATTTCTGTATGTGAACTAGTCTAACATGAAAATATTTTTTCCAACTGTATGAGTTCTAGAGTATTACAGATCAATTATCTAAACCAATTTTAAGAAATACCAATTGTGATTGTAGAAAATCATAATCTAAAGAGAAAACTATTAAAAAAATCAATGAATTTAATAGGATCACTAGATATAAGATGAATATACAAAAATCTAATTTATTTATATCAATAGCAATCAGAAAAATGTAATTTAAAAAATGTCATTCACAAAGGCATCAAAAATCAAAACGTAAATCTAGCAAGGTTGTACATGATCTCTGCGTAAAAAATTATGGAACATATTTTAGAAAGTAATTGAAAGACATTCTCTGTTTTTGGATTGGAAAACTCAGTCCTGTAAAGGTATTATTTTCCCCCCAAATGTAGTTGTGTATTAAGTGCAATTTCAACCAAAAATCTGTGTGTTCGAGAATTCACAAGTTCAACTTTTAAGCGTGTCGTAAAATTTATGTGGAAAAGCAAAAAGATGTTTTTTTCTCAAAGAAGAACAAAGCTGGAGGACTAACTCATTCTAGATATAAAACATTAAAAAGTTACAGTAATTAAGGTAGTTTGGTTTTGATGCAAAGATAGGAGAATAGATGATCTATACAGAATAGTAAGTCCAGAAAGAGACATACATGCATCCGACCACATTTGGACCGAAAGCATTCCGTTAGGTTTAATGTAATTCACTCATATCAACTGTACCTTTGAATGTTAGTTCCATAACTTCAAAGTGAAAACAGCAAGACCTCACACCAAATACAGTAATCTCATTCTGAGTCAATGTCACATGAAACAAGTGTCATGACCACAGATTTCAGGAAGAGCTTATTCTTTATTTAAGGAAGTCTTTTGGAGACCACTACTAATGCACTCACCAAATACAGTACTCTTTGAATTCCTTATTTTTATTGAGGTATCGTTAATACCTTAGTGCAAAATCTTATGTACAGAAATGACTCAGTGGACCACCACTAGAAGTTGAACTTGCCCTAAAACACTTTTTCTTCTAAGTCGAATCATAGGGACAAACTGTCTGAAGTGGAAACAGAAGCAGAATTAAACTGAACTAAAATGATTAACAAATTCAGTGGGGCAATCATTTCATTTCTTTTTCTAATAGGTCTACTAGATGTAATAGATCTTAAAGAGAAAACTCTAGGAGTATCGTTGTTTTCATGTAGTTTCTCTTTGTCATAAATCAGTAGACAATAAGAATATGACCTAGAATGGAAATTTCCTTGGGGCTGTGTATAGTACATAATATATATTCTGGAATGTGCCAAGTCCTAATCTGTATAGATTAGGAAATTGAGATTAGCCCAACACTTCATTTTCAAGATAGCTTCTAGTGTTCTGGATGAAACTATTAGTATGTGGGCACTTTTATTTTCTTTCACTGACATCTCAGGAAACAGTATCTGGACAAGCCTGTGTTTCATTAGTCAGATTAAGAACTGCTAAACATGAAGACCGCCTTTCATCTCACGGGGATGGAGAGGTGACGCAGGAGGGACATTATGCTGAAGAAGGAGACAGACAGAACTCCGGGTGATGGTGGAAAAGACTTACAGTGCTGCAAGGCCTTACCAGCAATTTCTAGACCCAGCTTTTAGGGGACTAGTTATGAACCCCTTGGTTAAAGGAGCTGTCAAGGAAAAGAACAAAGCTGTTTTTTAAGGGCCCATTGAAGGCTAACCGCTTACAGGTTAGGCAGTTGAATATTACTCTGCTGTCACGTATGCCTGAGTGATGGTAGCCTTCCACTTAGAACAGGAGACAACTGTGATTCTTGACAGCAGGGGAGTAGGCTGTCAGCTTTGGGAGTAAAAGAATGGAGCACAGCATCTCAGTACCACCTTCTTGAAAAGGAAACTGAATATGATGATTTGCTAGTTTGGGAAAAGGCCAAAGAAGCCATTTTTAAAAAGCTCTGTCGGTGATTTTTATATGCATCTCTTACCAAAACATCTGCCTCCAGGACTCATGGAGATAAGAAATCAAAAAGGCACCTAGAGTTTCCTAAGCTTACTTGATAATAAGAGTCACCTGGAGATAACTGTACAAATTGAATTTCCAGGTTCTCATTACAGCTGCTCAGAATCAGAACCGCCCATAGAGGGGCCTAGGAAGTATTTATCATGGAAAGATTGAGGGAAAAATTGACAGGGTATCTAAAACTGATAGGCACCAGAATCACCTGGGTCTTGTTAAAACGTGCCTGGACTCCATCTCCAGATGTTCTCATTCAGTGTGTCTGGAGTAGGGCCCAAGAATGTGCATTTCTAACAAGCACCCTGTACAGATGTTGCCAGTCCCTGGACCACACTTGAAGTAGTGCTGCTCTACCAAATAAACTCAGGAAGAGCCAGCGTTTGATCAGGAAACATAGACCTATTATTCAGTCATTTTCTTCAACTGAAATGTTCTTTGGGCTCACACACTGAATAAAACTTTTGTAGAGAATGTTGGCTTAGGGAAATCCAGGCATTTTTTGCAGACCCAAGAAGTCCCGCTGGAGTTGTGCCCCCGGTAGCTGCTTAAACATGCCCTCGAGGGTCAACATCAGGTTTGGTTTTGTTTTGTTTTGTTTTGTTTTGTTTTGTTTTGTTTTGTTTGGCAAGCTTCCCAAGCAACTATCAGATTCAGGCAAGTTTGGGGAGCACTTGAGTATATAAAAACTTTTATAAATAAGCATCCAACTGCTCACTGACTTTCTTATTTACTGTTTTTGCTTTGAGACATTCGCATTTCTTGACTGATCCAGTAACATCGACGCATGTTTCCACTCAGAGCGATCTTGCCAATTCAGGACGTCCTGGTGTTTTCCCAACTTTGCTGACAGCATTAAAGATGCACTAGATCTGAGTCTGTGCTGACTTGGAATTCCCACCTTCTTCCTGGTCATTCCTTTATGCTTTGCTGCCCACTTCCCGGCGAGGGAATCGGAGAGAGGTATGTCTGTGTTTAGCCCCCCGTTGTTCCTCAGCTGGGCTACTCTTAGTGCTGTTGCTTTTCTTATTTAGATCAGTGGGTCACACCCTTCAGTTCCTACCAGAACCCTGAGGGATACATGCTAAAATGCAGATTTCCGGGTCCTGACACCAGACATTCTGATTTCATTTGCTAGAACAGGGCCAGTATCCACATGCGTGACAGGCATCCAGCCCCACCCACAGTTCTTATGCAGGCAACTTTCAAAGCCACACTCTGAAGAACCCACCTTCATATTTGGGAATTCTTTGACTTGTGAGTGCCATGGAAGAAGAATTAAGAGGTGAGTTGGTAACCAAGAAGGGGAAATGAGGAACCGGCTTCCTCTCGCGTTGCAGTAGAAGTGCTTCCTGTAAAAAGAAAAAGTGAACAGTATTGCAGAATGCATAGGTTAATCCCTGACAGGAACAGTAACACAGGCTTTTCTCTTGATTTTTCTTTTCTGGAATGAAAAAAAAAAAAGACCTGAATTTACTATGTATGAAATAGGGTTGGGAGGAGGAAGGTGGTTTTGAGTTTGAGGAAACATAGACTTACTGACTTAATATGCCCAGTCACCAAAATTTTGGTGCCATCTAATTATATATTGTCTTTTATGTTCTTTTTAAATTGTTGTTCTTTCATTTTCCCTGAAGTATTTCCATGGGGCCTAGATTGCCCTCTGCTGGCTTGCCCCAAAATTAATCAGTTATAAATGTAACCAGTTTGCCTGGTGCTTATAGTCATCATATACATAAACTGCATTTAAGATCTTTCTTTTTCACATAGTGTGCTGCTTAAACTATTGCTCCTTTAATAAGTTCGATGTTTTTAGCAAGTATGAAGACTTTTTAGCAAGTATGAGTGTCAAAGTGATATCCAGTAAATAGTATGTGATCTTTGGGAAAAGAACCAAGCTCCTGCTCTTCTTGTGGATCAGCTGGCATAGTTACCTAGAAAGTGACTGGCAGTTTAGGGCTGCATGCTTGTAGTACAGGAATTACGCAAACTCTTTGAACTGCCTGATGCTCTGCAGTCTCACCTCAGCTTTCTGAAGCTAAGCTGAAAAAGTCCAGGTCATCGTATTTCACCTTGGACATCAGCTCTAGAAAAATGCCATATCCAGAGACATTAGTAAAAGTTACGAAGATAAACAACAGTATTCTTACGAATATGCTTAAGGAAGCTTTATTAGGTGCAATTTACCTACCATAGCATTCGCCCATTTGAAATGTACAGGTTAATGGTTTTTGGTAAGTGTGTCTAAACGTGCACAGAGCACCAAACTCCGGTTTAAAACATCTCCACACCCCAACAGTTGTGCCCATTTGCAGTCAACCCTGCTTCTACCCTATCTTCAGGCAACCACTAATTTGTGAGTAATGTTTTAAATTACAAAAATTGAGATATTTTAGTTAAGTGGAAAATGTTGTAGTTTCGTTGATAAATAGTACTGGCATCATTAGCTATCCATCTTGAAATATATCCCAACTAACGTGCTCACCTCCATGAATCCTCTCTGCACATCCTTACCACTCTAGAAAGGTGTTCCAGCATCTCTACTTTGTTTAATTCAGGCTATCACCATATCCAAGTTTCAAGGGGTATCCCAGCAACACATTAGGACTAGCTCCAGGTGTTGAATAGTGAGTCACAGGAGAGTTCTCCCATGCCAATAAATTCTCCAATTCAGCCTTAAATTTCTCACACCCATCCCCATTTCAACACTCTTGAGACTCCCACAAGTCTTCCCCTGGTCTCTGCCAGTAGGTACGAGCCTCCTCTTCCTGCAGTGCATAGACTGTTTCCCCCAGAGCAGGTGCTGTGTTTCTCTGCTCTGGGTGTACGTAGCTATGTCACTGTATCAGCACAAAGGCCACAGGGGCTGACCTTGGGAAGCAGGAACCTTAGGTGAAGTCTTTGTAGAGTCTCCAAGCAAGGGGAGGCTGCTGTCCTCTAGCAAAGAGGAAGGATTTGCCTGTGTTAGATGGGATGATTCAGGAAAATCCAAGAGTTGAAGACTCTGAGCCTTGTACACCTAGACAGGTCCATGACAGTTTGTGGGTCCCACTCTTCCTCCTCCTGGCATAAGAGAACTGTTGAGACCATTCATTCTTGCTGCTGCTGCTGCTTCCTCTTCCTCCCCCCCCTTCTTCTTTCTTCGTCTTCTTCTCCTTCTTCTTTCTTCTTTCTTCTCCTCCTCCTTCTTTGTTCTTCTCATTCTCCTCCTCCTCCTCTTCTTCTCCTCCTCCTTGTCCTTTTCCTTCTTCCTTCTTTCCTCCTCTCCTTCTCCTTATCTTTCTTCTGCTTCTGTTGCTGCTTGTTTCTTCTGCTGCTGCTTTTGCTTTCTTCTCCCCCTCCCATCCCCCTCCTTCTTTTCCTTCTTTCTTTCTTTCTTTCTTTCTTTTTTTTTTTGAAACAAGGGTCTCACTGTATCGTCCAGGCTGGATTGCAGTGCCACAATCTTGACTTACTGAAACCTCTGCCTCCAAGGCTCGAGTGATCCTCCTACCTCAGCCTCCTGAGTCGCTGGGACTGCAGGCATGCACAACCATGCACAGCTAACTTTTGTAAAGACACAGTCTCACTATATTACCCAGACTGGTCTCAAACTCCTCGGCTCAAGTAATCATCCTTCCTTGGCCTCCTAAAGTGCTGGCATTACAGGCAAGAGCCTCCATCCCTGGCCTCCATTTTCTTTCTAGTTTTACCTCTGTAACAAGTTCTGAGTTTGATTTCTAGTACAGTCTGCTCTGCAGCTGCAGGCAATAATCTGCAAATCCCATTTGTTTCACAGTAGGAGGGATTTTCCCAAGTGTTTTCATAGCTGCTAGACCCATTTTATCTCATTTGATCTACACAACAAACCCAAGAGAAAGGTGTGGTCATAGGAAAAAAAACCTAAGGCTCAGAATTCTAGGCAAGTTTTTCTGACTCCAAAGCCCATACTCTCCATGCACCTTAGCACACAGCATTTCAAGTAACTCTTGTTTTGCAGATGAGGTATTCAAGTCCCTGGATTCAAAACACATCACTTTCGCTACCTCCCATTTATTAGCTCTGTTGCATTGGGTAGATTATTTAAACTCTCTGTGCCTTAATTTCTTTAATTGTAAATTGGAGATATAATACTTAATATATAATACTTAAGTGTATGGTAATACTTAATTTCTTTAATTGTAAATTGGAGATATAATACTTAATATATAATACTTAAGTGTATGGTAATAATATATAATACTTAAGTGTTATGGTACGTTGTTGAGGTGAAGTGTTTAAAATAATACAAGACTAGAATAGGGATGCCATGTGATTTAATAAAGAAAAACCACTTCAAGGTTCACAGATTCTGGGACTAGAATCAGCTCTTCTGACTCCAGCTATAAAGTCTTCCCCCATGAAACATTTCTGTAATGGTAGTTTAAGTCATTGGAAAATGAATTGCATTTTTCAAAATACTCTTCATGAACCTCTTTTCAGCAAGCATAACATTGAACTGTGACAATGTATGTCTTTTTAAAATTTGGAGGCTGCATTCAGTATAGAATAATTCAAATTCATTCACCAAGAGACTAGGGAAAGAGCAGAAGCTCATACGGTTGGAGCCACTGGAGATTTAAAGAATGAAAGTAGAGGCTGAGTGTGGTGGCTCACACCTGTAATCCAAGTACTTTGGGAGGTTGAGGCAGGCAGATCACTTGAGCCTAGAAGTTCAAGACCAGCCTGGGCAACATGGTGAAACCTCGTTTCTACCAAAAAATAAAAAATAATAATAACAAAACAAAACAAAACAAAAAACTGGGTGTGCGTGGTGGTGCATGCCTCTAGTCCCAGCTACCTGGGGAACCAAGATGGGAGAATCACCTGAGCCCAGGAAGTTGAGGCTGCAGTGAGTTGTGATTGCACCATACCCCGTGAAGCTTAGGAATGGTATAGAGCCCACCTGTCCTATGTATTACAGTAGTGAAAATCTTGGTTGTGACACTAGCCTAACAACACACACTAAAACGAAAACAAAGGAATGAGTTGTTTCATGTAATTGGTAAACAAAAGGATGGAACTCACTTTGGGCAAGACTGGATCTTGGGCCTCAAGCAATGTCATTATAGCTTGCTGCCCACTTTCTTTCTTCTGTTTCTTTTTCTCAACTGTGCTTATTTCCATTCCTCTTGATGTGTCGGCTTAATTCTCTGCTGCCACAGACAACTCTTTGTACATCATGGGAAAGATAATTGCTGATAGACCTGAGTCTTCATACATAAGGTAGAAGGAAGGTGCCCTTTCTGTTTAATATCCAAATAGGAAAATTTCATGGAAGAAGCCTGATTAGCCCTGCTTGGATCTGTGTCCATCCTTGGACAAGTCACAATGGTCCAAGCACTATGGTGAGGTGGATAGGGCCCCATGGTAGTCCTAGTGTCAGTCATTGCCCTCCCTTGTCAAGGAGGAGGGCCAAGGCTTTGGGATGGAGACATAGCAGCTCACAGGTCAAAGTGGAATACTGGACAAACACAAATCAATTGATGTCCACTTTATTCCTTGTATCCAATCTTAGGCTCTCTCAATTGATCTCTTACCTTTTCCCCTCCAGTCTAGGTCCCAGCTGGTTCCTGGCTCTTGGTTTGATTTATGTTTTATAATCTCATCTACCCTTAGACTTAATGTTTATATTTGATTCCCTTGCTGGACCTCAAGGATTGTGGCTCAGATGTGCTGTACTATTTCTGCTTTGGACAACAGCCTTGAGTAAGATTTCCTTCTGTGGCCAGCCCTAATGAACCAGCTTTTAGCACTAGTTTCACCTTTCCAATCCTCTTGAGCTCCCCAGAACCAGAAATCGTGTGTGACTTCAGAGTTGTAGTGGATTTAGGGTTCATGTGACTGATAACAAGTAGTAAAACTTCAGTTAACATAAATGCATCGGCAGGAATGAGGGGTGGGATCTCAAGAACATGGAGGTAGGAGGAGAAATATTAAGGTAGGAGGTAGGACATGAGGACTAGCATGTATCAGAGTGAAAGCATTGTTGTAGTCAGGTCTTGCGAAAACTGTGGGGCTTTGAGGTTAAAGGGGAATAGAATCACTCCATGCTCAATGAGAAACATGGAGACTCAGTGATTTCCTTTTATTTGGGAAAGGGTTGATAGGACTTTTAAGACTCAATCTGTTAGTTTCCTCTCCATCTTTTTTTTTTTTTTTGAAATTTATTGAAGATACAAGCTCATTCATTCCATAGAGTTTCCCGCAGTCTGGATTTTGCTTACTGTATCCCTGTGGTGGTATTTTACTTGTTCCTAATATGCTTTTTGTTTCCAATGATTTGGTAGTTAGATCTAGGGAAGTGCCTTGAGTTTTTAGCAAGACTACCTCTTAACTAGTGAGTGCTTCCATCAGGAGGTATTTAATCTTTGATAATTTGTGTGTGTGTGTGTGTGTGTGTGTGTGTGTGTGTGTGTGATTTTGGCAGCTGTTGATGGTCATTCCTTAGATGTGTTAATTCATTAGAAGTTGCAAAGCAGTGACATTCTAATTTTATCATTTCTTGATTTATTTGCTAGTAAGGAAACTTTCGTTGTCTAATACTTTTTTCAGCAGTGTAGTCTATAGAGGAAAGACAGAATAAAACCTTGACTTTTTTCTGTTTTTGTTTTTAAAATAGTTAATTGACTGCCATCTCCAATGGTGATCAATAAATATTCTTAAAGGATTGAGAATTCATTTGTCTAAACATAACGGATATGTTTTTAATCCATTGGAGTTATCCTTTGATACTCAATTTGTCCCTACTTTGTGTGAATCCATTCAAGATGAATTTGAAGTCCTTGGGATACAAGCGTAGGTGTCACTCCAAACTTCCTTGCTTTCTGGTGAGGTGAGAAATACCAGGCTCCTCTGGTAGATTTCTTACCAGAGAACTGGAATTGGCCATTTCTTCAAGGAGTCTTGTTTCCGTTGAGTAGAAGATAGGATTTGAGGACCACAGCCCAGGTACTAGGGGGTTATTTTATTTTCTGAATGAACAAGAACATGAAGTTACTCAATTATAATTAACGCAAGTAATATGTAAGTGCTGACTGTTACTAATTCCAAGAAAAGGCCCTACAGATTTTCCAAAAATTGCAGGGCATGTTCAAATTGTTTTGTGAAGCGCCCCTCCCCCATTATCTTTGGAAGGTCCTTGGGGGTCTTCTCAAACCTATGGGCTGTTTCTCTTCAGAGGCACTGACACTGGCGTCTGCTGATGGGCCTGTGAAACTTCCAAACACGTGAGCTACACTATGTGAACAGAGAAATCAAACTTCGCTTTCAAATATAAGCCTAAAATTGAAGTCACTGGGCCAGATGCTTCAAACTTCAGGCATTGATTTGTGTGAGCAAGCTGTTTCTCACATGGACAGCCCTATGTAATAGGCCTCAGGAGGGTTAGCAGCAAGGATCTATTTATTTAACAAAGTTTAAACATTCACCCAAGCAGTGTGGGATGCCAGCTGGTGGGGAAACTATCATAGTGACTGAAAGGCTGTATCATCCAATCTGTGTGATCTTCATGCAGGTGAGCTCTGCAGAAAGCTAAATTTGAGTCTGTGTGCTTAATCTGAGTTCAGCCAGTTGTTAATTGTAATGTTCAGTTTCACCATGCACTGATAGCCAGATGCGATTATTTCTGCCATGGGGCCATTCCTACCAGGAGGTCTGGAATACACCTTTCCAGGAGTCAAACTCCCCCTTCCGTGGACATTGCCAGAGGCTGTTCAAATTGTGTAAAGAGCAAGACTCCTCTTTATAAATGAGTTAACACCACCGTCTCCCCATTTTCTCTTAAAAATTTGGCATTTTTTACATTTTATGATGCAGGTCTACTAGATGGTCCTAGGTCTTTAGCAGGGAGAATTCTTGCTTGCCTCACACCCAGCATTTGTTTAAATGCAAGAAGACATGAGTGGCCCTTGTCCACACATCTTAAGAGGTTTGCTGACTTTGCTTTCCAAAACTGATTCACTTTATTCTTCCCACCTGAAGATGAACAGTGACATCTTCAGAAAGAACGTCTGACACACAGAGGTGATTGGTTTTGGGGTAACAACATTGAATTACAGTTGCATATTTGGGGCTTATGAATATGAAGCCACCAAATCCAGCTGGTAGAAGTTGGAAACTGATAGAATATGACATCGTATCATTTTCCGGCTCATGTTAAGCAATGCAAGTCTTACATGGTGGCAATACCATGTTTCAAAGTCTTTCAAACTAGTACACGCATGAGAAAACATATCCCTATGATATTTTTATTAAGGAGTTTGGTTACAAGATTTTATCTCTGGGAGAACACAAAACCATCTTTCACCTTCACCTCACCTCCTTCTTTTACCTTTTCTTTTACGGTGGAGAGGAAGCGTATTTGGGTCCAAAAAAATGACACAGATAGGCCTCCATATGAGTAGAATGATTTTCTGCGTATTAGGAGGAGGCTGGAGGTGGAGGGGAAAGGGGAATTCTGACCTGTATTGTGGACTCAATGGCAGTATCCTGGGGGATGCTGGGTTGTGTATGTGATAAATCCTATGATACTTGCTCCCAGGCCTATGGGCTCCCAGTATCTCCAAAGCAGATGAGCCCCTTAGACTGGAAGAGTGAGCGTCTGTAATAATCACTGGTTAACAACTGGAGTGCTCGTCCAGATGTTTTGATGCTACGCTAGGACCTTTGCATGATCCTTGGGAGGTAGGAGAGCCCTAGTGTTGAGTAGGATTGAATTTCCCCCCCAAGAATTGTAATTAAGTGGCTTTGGAAGGAACTGCAATCTGAATTTGTTTGCAAGGCTTTTGCCTACAACTCCCTCCTGAAATCTCAGGGATCTTATGCCGTCAATTATCACCTGTCACCCCCCTCTCAGATCCACCTCCTGCTGGTTTTACTCTTCAATATGTAAATACATTCAAATATCCCACATCTTGAAATGGTACCTTTCACCATCTTGAAATGATACCCTTCCCTAAGTGTCCCTCAATCTTTCTCCTTCCTTGCATAGCCGTCTTCTTGAATGAAGCATCTATTGCGCATAGCCATTTCATCGCTCCAATTTAACTGACGTCAGTTTCTGTACTCAGCACTCCACATAACTGTCCTGGTTAAGGGCACCAAAGTGTCCTTTCCTGACCCTATGTCATTGAAGTGCAAAGTTTCCTTCTGGAAACATTGTTGCTTTGCCATTGGAGATGCTTCATTCTTTGCTTTCTCACCCTGCTCTTCTGTCTGTCTGTCCTGTGTGTCTGTGTAGCTTTCCTTCCTGTGTGTCTGTGGGTGTTGGCCGTTGTGAGGGTTCCTCTCCACATTCTTAGCTTGTTTCCCTCTCTCTCTCTATATATATATGTTTCCCAAAGAGTGACCAGATCGACTTCAATAACTTCAATTACTGTGTACTTGTTAATACGTTGAAAATCTTTCTCTTAAGTTCAGATTATCTGATTTTCATATATGAAATTCAGCTTCTTGGTTTTTAAAACACTATATGTAAAGACAATTCATCATTTCCATTCTATCCTAAATCTGATTCTCCTCTTCAATTCTGAATATCAAGAAGTGACCCATCCACCTACCTCATTACTTAAGCCCCAAACTTTGGATTCATTCTTGGCTCCTCCCTTCATCTCATCTTCTGGCTCCCACATGAATGACCAAACCCTGTCCATTTAACTTTCAAAAATTTTTTTTAGATCTCTCCCTTTTCTTTTATTCTGAGATCAGACCCTAATATCTGTCTTTCTTCCCCATCCTCGCTAATACCATTATAGGCATCCTGCTTGGTCTTCTTCCCTTTTATCTTGCTTGCTTTCAACTGATTCTCTGCTTGTTTTCAGCCTGACCTTTCTGAAATGCAAATTTCATTGTGTTACATCCTTGCTTAAACCTCACACTGGTTCCTCACATCATAGAAAGTGAGCATATCAGTGAGTAAGCTTCAGCTAAAAATAACAGAATACATAACTGGGAGTGATTTAAGGCATAAGGGTTATTTATTCTTTTCATAACAACAAGGCCAGAAATAGATGGTTCCAGGGGTGTGTATTTCAGCAGCTCTGTAATGTCATCAAGGACCGCTGGCCTCACAGTGTTAGTGATGCTTCCATTCATCTTCACCGGAAGGCTGCAGCAGCAACAAGGACCACCTCTTTTCATGACAACTTTGACAAGCAGATTGACGTGATGGGCCGTCTTCATGGGTGTCTCCTCTTTTATCGTCAAAGAAATTTTATCTCAGCCGTCCCACTAGCAAATACTCCCTTATATCTCATTGTCCAGAATTTGGTCACAGGGCTGTTTCTAGCCATAAAAGCAGCCAGGAAAGTCAGTACCTGCCACACTCAGCCACCAACAGGAAGGCAGACCAGAGGGAAAAGAAGTCGAGGGAAGGCTGGTGAGTAGGCAACCAAAAGTAATTGTCACAACTTTCAATTCCTGAGCTGCTTTCTCACCTCCATGCCTCTCCATCTGTGGCTCCATCACCTGAAACGTCACTGCCCATGTACACACCCCTCCTTTCACCTGGCTCACTCCTGTCCCCTTTCAATCCTCAGCTCAGGCATTGCCCACACCCCTGCATGCTGGACGAAATGACCATCTGGTGTTCTGGATTGCATCATTTATCCTACTCTACTGTAATTCCAAATTTCTCTCCTTCATACTAGTCTTCAACCCTCTTGAAAACAGGGACTGACTCCTTCCCTCTGTTATAGCCACAATTTATTTTCTTTGCAGGGATTAAAATATTTTTTAATAATCCCATGAATTGATTTGAATATAAAGCAGCTTCCTCTGCCACTTTTTTTCCCCCGTGGTTTGTTAGCTAACAATAGCCAGTAGGGGGCACTGTGACCTTTGGCTAGAATGCCTTTCAGCGATAGTTTGATTCCTGTAGCAGTAAGCTAGCTTTTATTTTCTCCAAAAGAAGTTCTGAGTTTTATTTTTTTAATCAAAAGATTGAAATAATGCAATAGTTATTTTAGAAATTTGAGTTTTTTCCATCAAAAGATTGAAATCATGCCTTACTTATTTAAAGTTATACTTTGTATAATGTCATGTATCCATAGAGTATTTTGAGGTCATTTGGAGTTATTGCAAAAGTTCAGAATCCTCTGATGTTTATTACTAAAATGATGTACTCTTTAAGTTCCCCTCCTTTGGAAGAGTGGCTTCAGCTGCTGAGTTCTTGAGAACAGCTGAAGTGGTCCAAAGAGCATCATCTGGTGTCTTGAAAATGTACCAACTTTTCACTTGTTCAAACACTGTTTCATTTCCTCACTTTGTGGGAAATCGCTTAGGCCAGGCTGGCCTGGGATGTTGTGGGGCCAAGGTGAGTGTTATCTCTGGACTGGAGGGGAATGAGTCTGGTTTAGGACATAAGGATAGCGTATCAATCACTCATTCATTCAGTGTTACTTGCATTCGATAAATACTTGAGAAGCTGCTGTGTACGTGGCATTACTCTAGGCACTGGATAGCAATGGCTAAATAAAGCTGATTAAATCTTTCACTTCATGGAACTTACCTTCTAGGGAAGGAGACAAACAATTAAATAAACACATGTGTAATAGAATGACAGAAAATCTAGAGACAACCAAATAAACAGATGTATAGTGAAACAACAGGGAACTCCTGTGGGAAAAAGTAAGACACAGGAAGGGGTTAGAGGGATGGCGAGGGTGCTGTTTTAGGTATGTGCCATAGGGGGAAGAATGTTCCAGACAGAGGGTTCAGCAAGTGTCAAGTTCCAAGGCAGGAGAGTGCCTGGCAAGTTGGAGGGATTCCGGAGAGGCCCCAGGAACTGAAGCAAGGGTGTGAGGGGTGTGGAGGGAAAAGAGATGGGGGAAGTGGCAGGAATGGGTGAGGAAACGCTGGAGGATCCCCGTAAAGAATGGGATTTTCTTGCAATGAGCCAAGATTGCACCACTGCACTCCAGCCTGGCGACAGAGCAACAGTCTGTCTCAAAACAACAACAACAACAACAACAACAACAACAACAACAACAACAACAAAAACAACAATGGGATTTTCTTCTCAATGTGATGGGAGGCCATGGGAGGACTTTGAGCAGGGGAGTGGCTTGATCTGATTTACTTCTTAAAAAGAAAACCCTGCTGACTGTGAGAAGGGATGGTCACCAGTGGACAACTGGCCAGCCAGGAAGTCAGTGCAGGGGGCAGGCCAGAGGCCTGCTACTGTTGGACCACAGTGGCAGTAGCAGGTTGGCACGCAGTGGTCAAATTAGGCTGCATTTGAAAGCTCTTAAACATAGAGTTGCCAGGATTTTCAAGAGAGTATATAAAATGTGTGAGAGAAAGAGAGTTCCCAAATCCAGAGTCTTGGCATTTTTTCTTTCTTATCTGAGGATGCAATTTACACAGGCCAAATCGTTCATCCGTCTTACTCTTCTGTGCCCTAACAGCAAAACTAGTAACAAACAACTGTTGTTTATGTTGTCGTTAGCCATGAGGATCTCTGATTTCAGACGATAGGACTGCAGAATGGAAATGTCCTTCATCACTCTTGATTGACAGCTGTCAGTCAGGTCTGGATGATCTGTGGGCGTTACACACACATCAGGGACATTCCCATATGTTCAGTGTCTTCTGTTTTCTCTCATGCCCTGCTGCCTGCTCTTTTATCTGGAATGGTAACATTTTATTTTGTTAGCTGAAGCAAGCCACCTTTTTAATGTTCATCTCTATAACACAGAAAAGAACATGATCTGTGCCTTCTGATAAAGTGCAGTGAAACATCAGCATGGCATTTGTTATTAGAACAGGTTGGCAAAAATCCCTTGATCAGTGCGATTATAATACTTTTAAGTCCTGTGCCTGTAATTCAGTGAGCTGCACCCAGTGGCGCCTGCAAAGAAAAACAGACCTGCCTCCCCAGGCAATGGAGCCAGTAGGAAGAGAGCCTAAGGTCCAGTCGCTTCTTTCATCAAAAAGGAACTCACAGTATATAGATATGAACCTCATTAAAAAGTATGCCCAATACCTTGGGAAGAATATTTGTGCAGCAGTTCATAATGAAAAAGTCTGTCCTTCTGTGTTCCTGAGTTTCTCACCTTCTCTCTTGCTCTCCGTTTTGGGTACCCTCCTCCTATCTTCCTCATTTTCACAAGAGCCCCCTAATTGCAGCCCCTGCGCCCACCACCTCTCTTACCCAGTCCTTCTTTCTAAAAAGCTCCTGTTGTGATCTTTCGAAATCATAGGTTTGATAACATCACTTTTCCTCTCAAAAATTTTGGACTGGGCGCAGTGGCTCCTGCCTGTAATCCCAGCACTTTGAGAGGCCAAGGCAGGTGGATCACAAAGTCAGGAGATTGAGACCATCCTGATGTGGTGAAACCCCATTTCTACTAAAAATATAAAAAATTAGCCGGGCATGGTGGCACATGCCTATAGTCCAGCTACTCAGGAGGCTGAGGCAGGAGAATCTCCTGAACCTGGGAGATGGAGGTTGCAGTGAGCTGAGATTGCACCACTGCACTTCAGCCTGGGCAACCGAGTGAGACTCCATCTCAAAAAAAAAAAAAAAAAAAAAAAAAAGAAATTTCCCCCATTGTGTACAGAATAAAGCCTGAACTTTAAAGTCCTTCATCATCTGGGCTCAATTGCTGTTTAAATTTGCATCTTCTCCCATCCCATCTTTTCAACCCTCTCTTCTATGGACAATGGACACCCTCAGGATTCCTTTGGTAACAATATAAATTCAAGCCTTTGCTTTTCTCTGTGCTGTTGCTTCTGTTGGAAATGCTCTTTCTTTTTCTCCTTGGAAACTCCTTACAGATCCTCCAATGCTCAGCTCAAAACACTTCCTCTGTAAGATCTTACACCACTTCCCCATGTCAGTTCCTCTCTGTGAGGTCATACCAATTTCAAAACCTCACACACCATTATCCTAAGCTAATTAGGGCAGAACAGAAATAGATACTGTATTTTCCCACTGTCAGTGAGAGCTAAACACTGGGTATGCAGGAACACAGAGAATAGGAACAATGAGCACTAAACATTCCAAAAATGGGGAAGGGGGCAGGCAAGGGTTGAAAAACTATCTATTGGATACTACATTTACTACTTGGGCAACTGTGGCAGTGACAGGATCATGAGAAGCGCAAACCTCAGCATCATGCAATATACCCACGTAACAAGCCTGCCCATGTACCCTCTGAATCTAAAAACCAAACCAAACCTGGTGTGCCTCTGTTACAGTGCAGAAGCTAATAACTAAAGCTGTGAAAAGGGATTTCAATGTGTCTGGACTCCTTTAAGCCTTTCCTATGTATAATAATATGAATATATGTCTTCCACTCGAGACTACATGAGGATCAAGTTTTGCTTACATTCTGTAATGTTTCAGGGCTTAGTAATGTACCAGAGGTATAATTCATACTTAAGCATTGTCCGCTGAGTAAAGACCCAATGATTTTGTTTTTGCCTTTGCTGGTTCTCAAGGACCTCCTGATGGTTAGGATTCCTATAAGAATTCTGAGAAGACTAAAAAAAAGTTCTTTTTCACTAGGATGAGGTCTGGGAATGCCTCACTTTGTAAACCATGGGCTATGCCTCAATTCATCACAGGGGATAAATCAAATTACCTCCTCTCCTGTCAAGAGTGCTTCTCACTTTCTGACATTAATGTAACATGTTTTGTAGATGTAACATGTTTTAGATAATAAGATGAAATGTAATTAATTTGCTCAACAAGTCATAAGGTTCTATTCACATATGTGCTAAATAAAGAACTCAGTTTGTTTTACCCTCCCCCTTCTCCCTTGTGCAATTTAATGGTTTCGGAGTTCTGGTATAAAAATAAAGAGCAAGTGAAACATTTTCCTTTAACTCTGAAAAGTTCCAAGGATCACTAGGATATTCTATATGCTCTGAATTAAGAATGCTACAGATAGAAGAAATTTTATTGATTCTCCTTTGTTCCTTTGTTCTTCTCATGCTGCTTTAGACTCAGAAGGGTGGAACATCTACAAACACCTGCTTGGTCCTGTATCTGCAGGGGGAAGAGGCTGATCTAAATGCTACCATGGGAGCTCAGGGATGTAAAAGAATACTGTTTTCATGAGAGAAAAGGAAAGCAAATATATATATATATATATATATATATATATATATATATATGTAGTTAGATGATTGATTGATAGATAAGTATACTTTCAGACCCTTTGAAACCTGGATTAAGACTCTTACACAATGTGGGGGTCCATAATTAATGCCTGCTTCTGACTGAAGTGCTCTGAACAGGCAGAGACATCCTGCTGGCAGCCAGGATGGTGTGATCTAGTTCAGGGTCTGGGGAAAAACATTTTTTAATGTAAAACTGGGTACAGGTGGGACCATTCTAGTGTCTTACAGGAAGATCCCAGGAGACTTGGACCTAAATTCCTCAGGAGGGCAGATTAAAATACAGCCAGGGGCATATGCCTGTCCTGGAGCCTAATGAAGAGCCTCACAAACTGGTGTAAAAGGAAGCCTTTCTCAGCAACTACAGAAGGGGAAGATAGGGGTGGATGGACAAGAATCAGCGACAGCTATCAAAGGAAGCTCCCAGTGGGCAAGTTAAAAATGACATCTGTGGTACCAGGAGCACTTCAATGGCCACTCTGGGGAAAGTGAGACCTGACCTGGAATGAGAGAGGTGTCCAGGGTAAACCAGAGTGAGGTTTCTTATTTAAGAATCAAGAAAGCATAGGAAATGTGGAAAAGCACAAAACCACTAAAAAACTTCTCCATAAGGCGTGCTGCCAGCTGTTTTGCCTATATTTGCTCATATTGACTGATCTGGGGTGTGTGTGTGTGCATGCGTGCATTGGGAGAAGGTATAACAGAAACATTTTCTTTATTGCTGTTGATGTGTTGTACTATGGTTTGTTGTTTGTGTGTTTCTCTCTCTTGCCCGATTGTGAGCTATCTGGGAGAAAGAAGCACGCGTCATTCATTGTCGTACTGCTAGAGCCTAACTCAAAACCTGGACTGCTGATTTATCAATAAATCTTGATGAATGAATGAATTTGTGAATGAATCAATAGATAAATGGATCAAGCTGTGGTTTGGCTCGCTTTCACTGAAGGCGGATTCCACATGCTGCTTTCTAAAAAGTATTTCAGTAATCTCTGAGAAAGTTTACCACTAGCATAATCTACATTTTAAAGGTGGAAGGCTAAGAATATTTGCTTATCTATGCAAGTGAGGCTGGAAAGATCAGATTCATGGTTAACAGTCCCTTTCAGTGGGCATGAGACAAAGACTTGGGGCTCTAAATACACTCTGCAGATTCAGGGCTAAAGCACCACTGTCCTCTCATTCAACTCTTTCATCCAAAGTTTACATGATTTTCAGGCCTGGGAATAGGTAGGCCAAAGGCAGCATGAAGGAATGCATGTTTAGGAACCATGCAAGAATTTCTTTTGTGGAACCATGTACATCAATATGAAATTCAGTAAGAACAAGCAGGTTAGCAGTGTGTTTTTTATTTGTTTTGCTTTATTATAAACTTATATTCATTGTTATCATCACCATTGAAACACTTGTAATGGCAATTTAAATTTCAAATAAGCAAACCCCAAAACAAGCAAACACGTAAGAATATTCAAGAACAGAAAGTTTGTAGAGATAGCTTCCACACTCAGACCCAATCTCTGTGTGCATGAAAACCAAAGGAAGAGAGCTTGGGAGAAGTGTCTTTTCATGATGAGCATCCTTGTATTTCCCGAGTAACTTGCATGTAACTTACTCCTACAGATGGGCTATGGAGAGTGCTTGAATGGGACCTCTGTTGGCAAAAACAAAAATATAAAAACCTTATTTCTAGGATAGTTATAAAAATTACTTAATGAGTGTTTTTGATTCCAAAATGATGAAAATATTTTATCATGCTTCAGATATTTTAGCATGTGCTTGAGTGAAATTATGTTGGTCTATAGCTATTTTTCAGCTCTTAGCAATTATGCTACTATAACAAGTTGCTTTAAAAGTAACTATATTTAAGGGCAGTGTGATGGCTCACGCCTGTAATTCCAGCACTTTGGGAGGCTGAGTTGGGCGGATCTCAAGGTCAGGAGATCGAGACCATCCTGGCTAACACAGTGAAACACCTTCTCTACTAAAAATACAAAAAATTAGCTGGGCATGGTGGCATGTACCTGTAGTCCCAGCTACTCAGAAGGCTGAGGCAGGAGCATCACTTGAACCTGGGAGGTGGATGTTGCATGAGCCAAGATGGTGCCACTGCACGCCAGCCTGGGTGACAGAGCAGACTCCATCTCAAAAAAAAGTAACTATATTTAAATGATTTAATTATGGTGCCTAAGGTTTCTATGCCATTTACAAGTCTTTAACATCTAGGCTTCTAGGAAACGGTAGGACTTGCATCTTGCGGAGAGAGATTTATAGGTGGTTAGGGCACCCAGGAACTTTAGGCCCCATGTTGCCCCAACCTGTGATCCCCCAAATCTGAGGGAGGAGAGGATGAAGATGGGCAAAGAGCCTGCTGGAGCCTCACCCAATGTCTGGCTCAGCCAGCTCCCATGGGCTCTGAGAGTCTCTCTCCCCTGGAGTGAGGTGGCCTAAGGTCTGGTCCCACAGCAAAAGGAAAGACTTGCTGAACTCTGTTTACCCAGGCTCACACTGAAATCTCAGAACTCTGAAATTTACCCTTTAGAGGGAAAAGCAGAAAACCCAAGGGAAAGTATTCCAAGAAAGAGAATGGGCCGAGTGCTGCAGAAGCTTTATAAGCAAGAGATCATCATTCACGTGAAGAAGCCTGTTGAGCCAATCCATGATCTAGGAAGTCCCCAGTGCTGCCAGGGTGGTGGGAGCTAACAGAGACAAAGAAGCAAAACATGCCACCAGAAAATAACCAAAAAAGAATTATGCCCTCATCCAACTTTTTCATAAACATGGTGTTGTTCCTGAGCTTACATTCTTGTAAATAAGATAATTTATATCATCTAACCAATTATTACCATAGTTGGTGCTGTATTCATAATGCACTTGGTATAGTTTTTTATGAAATATGCTTTATAGGGTTCAATCATGTGGAAACAGCAAAATGTTGTTGCACAGTTATTGAAGCAGTGAACATGTATTAAATGTGTTTTAAACTGTGGCTACCCAAACCTGGCTAATCATTGCAACCACCGGGGGAGCAAAGACTTTTCATTTTTTTATTTATTTTGGGAGTATTCATAATCTCTTCCAAAGCATTTTTATGATTTCAGTTTAAAGTCGTTGTCAGATAACTCTAACATCTGTTAAAAGGGAAACTTCAGCCGAATTAAATTTAAAGGAGTTTAATTCAGCAATGAATGATTTGTGAATAAGGTAGCCCCCAGAATCACAGCAGATTCAGACAGATTCCAGAGGTGCTTTGTGATCAGAACAAATTTATAGATAAAAAAGTAAAGTGATGTACAGAAATCGGAAGTGAGGTACAGAAACAGCTAAATTGGTTACAGTTTGGTATTTGCCTTATTTGAACACGTTTTGAACACTCAGCAGTATCTGAGTGGTTGAAGTGTGGCTGCTGGGATTGGCCAAGACTCAGCAGTTGTTACGAGTGCATACTCCTAAGTTAGGTTTTCAATCTTGACTACCTGTTAAGTTACGTTGCAGTTCATCCACAAGGATTCAAATATAGAAGTATGGAGTCCTTCTCAGGCCGTATTTAGTTTGCTTTAACACATCTAATCATTGTCTTTCTTGTTCGAGTTCAGATTTTCCTGCTTCTTGGTATGATAAATGATTTTCAGTTGAATCTTGAATATTTTCAGTATTATATCATGAGACACCAGATCTTCCTTAACCAGTCTGTTGTGCTTATTAGGCTTCCTCTGACACTGCTCCAGTAGGAAAAGAGAAGCATGTCCTGTTGCTCACAGGTGGGAATGAAAGTCTAAGCTCCTCAGTTGGCCTTCATGGATACCCAGCAGTGGGTGGGTTCCACCTCATTACTCCTGGGCAGAGGTGGGAGTTCAGGATCCTTACAAAGCTTCTGCTTCATGGATATCACTGTGGAGCCGTGTCATCCCTCATGTGTTAAGGTCCCTAGTCTGTCTGCCTTTTGCTCTTTGCTTATCAGAGTTTTCTTATGTTTATTTTATATGTAACGTTCAGGAATTCTAGCTATACTTAACAGAAAGAATAGAAATGGCATGTCTACTCCTTCTTTGCAAATGTGAAAAATCTTAGGAAGTATTTTGACCCCAGTGCTCATGAAAACATAACCTATCCGGATTTGTGAGATGCAGCTAAAGCAGTATTTAATGAGAAATGTATGCCTCTAAAAACTTAGAAAAGAAAAAGGATCTACAATTGATTATCTAAACCTCCACCTTAGAAATCTTGGAAAAGAGGAAAGGATATAATTAAGACAAAAAGCGCAATAAATGAACCAGAGAAAAAGAGAGTAGAAAAAAAAGTCAATGAAGCCAGAGGCTCATTCTTTGACAATATCACCAAAATTGATAAAACATCAAGCTAAATTGATCGAGAAAAAAAGAGACAAGCTGTAAATTATAAAATCAGACAGTTGTCATATGATCTGTTTGGAAATGTAAATCTTTGCAATGCAATTGATATACTTTGAGCATAGTACACTTTCACATATATTTATGCACAACTTTGTACACAGCAAGCACTAGGTAAGTGCAGAAAACTATACCCACTGAACCAAGCCATGTAGGAATGTACAAAGTGCACGCATGTACACACCTCAGACATCATCTACCAGTTACCCCATTTCACTGCCTGTGTGGCAAGCCACACCCATCCACATCTAGTGTTGGAAATTCCAACCAACTTCAGATGGTCCTCCCTTTCACCACATCACAGCAATTCACACGCTGCAACAATTCTGATGCCTGACTCCACAAACCAATTTCAGGTCTTTTTCAAAGTAAAGGGCCTTATTTGTTGTAGTATTTATATATTTCTTAATCACTTCCCATATGTAAAACTGTGCTATTTTTAATAGGTATCTATCTTCTATCTTTTTTTTTTGTACATGTCACTGGCAAAGTTTTTGAATATTTGACCCCTAACCTAATTCTCCTCATAAGCCTTGTAGTCTATAATGTGCAGTTTTGCATAGCACAGTGGCTTTCGTGAATGGATGCATGACATTATAGCAGAAATGACTGCACTTTACCAGGTGGTCAAATTTAGCTTCCCAAGCAGACATTCTTATGCTTCCTGATATGTTGTAATGTGAACTATCAGCATCACCTATGAAGAGTGATTGCCAAAAATCTTAACCTGAATCTAACCAAGCCTTTAGGTATAATCTCCAAGGTAAAGAAAAACAGTGGAGAGAGATAAGTTAGATGAGACCAAGAGGAACAATTAGATAAATGCAAAATGTTGTATTGTCAGCTAGACCACTGGCTTGCTCTGATTCAACCTATTCTGAAGAAAACAACTATAAAACACATTTTTTGTATGATTGGGACAGTGGACTAGACACCAGGATGTTACATGATACGGAATTTTTGTTAACTTTAAGGGTAATAATGTTATTGATGTTAAGTCACAAAATGTCTTTATTTTTTAGAAATTAAAATATTTGGTATATATATATTTAGTATATATACGTATATAGTATTTTATAATGCTATACACACACATATGCACACATAACACAAGAATATGTTAAAGCAAATATGGAAATACATATGAAAATATAAGAAAGTAAATATGCAAAATGCTATGGGTATTCAAACTGATATTTTCGCTTTTTGTGTGTTTGACATTTTTATATTTTGTTATTTTCATAATTTTACAAAGTTGACATGTTAGAGAAATTAAAATACTTTTATCTCCTCTCTTTTAGAGAAACTTCATGAGCCCAGGGGGTCCCTAGGTCTATCTAGTTTGCACCGCTCTCTCATTGCTCTTGTGTTTTCAGTTATAAAAAGCACTCTTAGCTCAGGCAGCCTGTGCCCATCTTGGGGATTCCTTGCATTCCTCCAGCATATAAGACTTCCATTGTATTTACTTATCTGGCCCCACAAGGGAAATTGAGCACAAATTTTTCTAACTTGAATTTTTTTCTTTGAGTAAAGGAACAATCAGATTAGAGAAAAATTGAAAAAGTAAATGGAGTTGTACTTAATAGTCACTGAGAGATGAGATGATGTTTTAGAAGTTTGGGACTTAGGGAAAAAGACTCAAAGATGTTAGCACGGATGAACAGTCCAGGGAGAAGGCAAAGCCCAAATAATGATTCTAAAATGTGTGTGCCCAGGTCCTGCTTTCATGCCAGATTCGGCAGTCTCTCTCTCTCTCTCTCTCTCTCTCTCTCTCTCTCTCTCTCTCTCTCTCTCTCAACTCCTTGACAACTTGTAGCTGCCGAATCTGAGCCAAGACTAAGGGAAATAGATAACTGAGCATTCCAGACACAGGGGAACAGCTCATGTGCACACTGTTGTGGTGAGAGCAGAGAAATCTCAGAGATGAAGGATATGGGAGAGAGGCATACAGGAGAGGAGTCAGGAGCATTTACGAGTGATTGTAGGACTTTTTTGCATTTTTTTTTATTCTTTAATTTTTCACTGGAGGAGGTGATTAACTGTTGTGCATCCTGAAATAGTTTAAGCTAAACATAGCAAAGCTGGCAGGGTTTGGTATAAAATAGAACTTGGGTGTGAGATTGTTGCCTCTTAGCTGTAATCCTTCCCTTTCATAAAGCAAATGTTAATGTCATAAACTCAAACCTAGGTCAACCTTGAGAATCAAGTGCAAGATCTCATCTCTTCAGAAGGAAAAGTTTGTTCTCATGGTGATACAACCTATCTAAAGTCAGAAGAATCTTTTAAAAAATAATTATCAACTTTTTAGTGGTGAAAGAGACTATTAAGATTCGGTTCAAATTCTTGATTTTATTTATGAGATGAGTGAATTTATGTATGAGATGAGTGAATTTATATATGCAAGAGGTGAGTTACTCGAGCTCATAGAGCTAGTTGCTGGTAGAGGTAAGACTCTCAGTTCAGTGCTCTTCCCACTGTAGCGTGTGGTTTTTCAAAATTGAAACCTTGTAAAATTTTGGTTAGGTTCTTGGGGGCAGAGAGAAGAACAAAGCTGGAGAAGAGACACAATCAGCAAA
The DNA here is from genome assembly GCF_048565385.1 of Saimiri boliviensis. Taxonomy (NCBI): domain Eukaryota; kingdom Metazoa; phylum Chordata; class Mammalia; order Primates; family Cebidae; genus Saimiri; species Saimiri boliviensis. Next base: position 170,988,642 of record NC_133450.1, read on the forward strand.
ATAATCAAGACCTTTAGTTAAAGGCAGGTATTGGGTTTTCCACCGTCTGGGTAGTATGATCTCAAGGGGTGCTCAGAGATGATTCCAGTGTGCCATCTGGGCTTTGAAGGTGTGGGTGCCTGTTTGGGTGGAGGTGGAAAGCCAGTATTTCCTGGCTGTGGGTATTATGAAATCAGGCCAAGAAACATTAGGAAAATAGGAAATGTGGCTCTGCAGTCACCACTCTGGACCTACAGTGGGTACAAGAAAAGAAATCTCTTCCTACCCGCAGCTTTACCCCATCCACCCTGTATGGGATTCCATGCAACATTTTCTTTTCTTCTTCTTCTTTTTTTTGTGAAAACTCCCGGGCATTTTAAATTTAATTACTTATTTTAAATTTTTGAAAAATCTTTAAAAAAACCTTTTATTTTAAAATAATTTCAGATTTGCAGAAAGATTGGAAAAATATTTTGAATTCCCATGACTTTACCCCATATTTCCAACATGTTAACATTTTACAGAGATGAGTTTTCATTCTCTTTCTCTGAATCATTTGAAAGTACCCTGAAGATATAATGCTTCTTTATGCCTAAATTCTTCTGTATGTTTCTTGAAACAAGGGCATTCTTTTACGTAACTACAGCACAATTATCAAACCCAGGAAATTAACATTCATACAGCTATTTTTCAATCTACAGACCTATTCAAATTTCACCCATTGTCACACTAATATGCCTTATAACAAAAGAAAAATATATTTTTTTTTCTGGGTAGACTCCAATCTAGAATTGTATGATGCATTTAGTTTTCATGTCTCTTCAGTCTCCTGTAAGTTCCTCAGTCTTTTTCATGACCTGGATATTTTTGAAGGTTTTTGCCCAGTTAATTTGTTGAGTGTCTTTCATTTTGGATTTGTATGATGCTTGCTGTATTAGTCAGGATTCTCTTAGAGGGACAAAAATAATAGGATATATATCTATATATATAGGAGCTTATTAAGTATTAACTGACACAATCTCAAGGTCCCACCATAGGCTGTCTGCAAGCTGAGGAGCAAGAAAGCCAGTCCAAGTCCCAAAACTAAAGAACTTGGAGTCTGTTGTTTGAGGTCAGGAAACACCTAGTATGGGAGAAAGATGTAGGCTGGGAGGCTAAGCCCATCTCTCCCTTTCACATTTTTCTGCCTGCTTTATATTCACTGGAAGCTGATTAGATGGTACCCACCAGATTAAGGGTGGATCTGCCTTCCCCAGCCCACTGACAAAAATGTTAATCTCTTTTGGCAACACCGACACAGACACACCCACAATTAATACTTTGTGTCCCTCAATCTAATCAAGATGACACTCAGTATTAACCATCGTGCTTACCCATGATTAGATTCAGGTTATGTCTTTTTGGAAGCAATACCACAGAAATAATGTGTTTTTTTTTTTTTTTTCTCAGTGCATCATCACAGAATGCAAATGTTATCTATTGCTAATTATAGGTTATGTTAACTTTGAACACTTTGTTAAAGTGGGGTCAGTGAGATTTCTACACTGTAAAGTTACTTTTTTTTTTTCACTTATAATTATCGAGAGTCTGGGCGGTCGGAGGGGGGGATACATACAGACTGTGAAAATTCTGTTTCTTATCACACCTTCCCTTAGTTTTAGCATCAATTGGTGATTCTTGCCTAAAACAGTTATTAGTTTACATAACTACAGCACAATTATCCAAACCAGGAAATTAACATTCATACAGCTATTATCCAATCTACAGACCTATTCAAATTTTACCAATTGTCACACTAATATGCCTTATAGCAAAAGAAATGCATATTTCTGGGTAGGATCCAAACAGTTGTCAAATGGTGATTCTTTTTTTATTCTGTCATTCCTACATTCATTTACATTGTTTCTTCTATATCTGTTATTAATAGTTACCATCCTACTGCAAGGAAGAGATTTCTCTTCTTTCTCCTTTGTGTATTTACAGAACTAAAGACCCATGGATTTTTAATGTATTCCATTAGCTATAATCTGTACTATTGATATTTACTCTGAAGCTCAAATTGTCCCAGGTTGAGTTCCTTCAACTGGACCCTTATGCTTCTGACATGTCCTTGCACTCTTGGAGTGCATCTTTGCTTTCAGTGTTGCAGGATGTTCCAGGCTTATCTTGTACTTTCCCAGCTATACTCCTGGAATCAGCCAGTTCTTCAAGAACCCTGATTCCTTTTAGGGGAAAATGGTATTTAGAAACTAAGATCTGGGGGTTAGGTTTGCTTATTTGTACTGGAATGTTCCAATGACACTTTTTTTTTTTTTTTTTTTTTTTTTTTTTTTTGAGACAGGGTCTTGCTCTGTCACCCAGGCTGGAATGCAGTGGCATCAACATGGTTCACTGTAGCCTCAATCTGCTAGACTCAAACAATCCTCTTGCCTCAGCCTCCCAAATAGCTTGGACTATAGGCCTGTGCCACCACATCTGGCTATTTTTTTTTTTTTGGTATTTTTTATAGAAACAGAGTTTCAGCATGTTGCCCAGGCTGGTCTTGATCTCCTGGGCTCAAACGATCCACATGCCTTGGCCTCTTAAAGTTCTGGGATTACAGATATGAGCCACTGAGTCCCACCCAAATGACACTTAGAAGCAGTGCTTTTATCACTTCACTTCTAGGGAAGTTTCTTGGTCTTTTTGCTAAGTAAGACTCAGGGTCCACTTTTCCAACCCCATGCCACTCCCATGTGCTGCCTCCTATTTTCCAGGAAGAAGCTTCTACCTGCTTATTCCGATCTTCATAGTACATCTCTTCTCCTGGTGGCTACGAAATTGCATGCAAGCTCCCTAGAGCCCTCTTTTCCGACCCATTCCTTCAGCAACTATGCATTCCTAGCCAAAAGCTAGGAAAGTACAACATGGTGATCTCCCAAGCATGAATACACTTACAGGTAGAACGAAGGAAGGTATTTGAAATCAGGACATTCTAGGAATTATATGGATTAACAAGTACAAAACCCTCCCTCTTTTTATTTAAATGGGGACAGAGGCATTAAGAAATGAAATTGGTCAATATGGGTGGAGTTCCATGTTTCCAATGTTTGCTTATGTGCTTAGTTTAGGGAGTATCTCTGCCTCTTATGCCTCTTTAATCCCTGGTAGTAAAGCTCATAAATTCATAAATTCTGTTCTCTCTCTCTCTTTTCCTGGCTATCTCAGGATAGAATTTGTCTCCTGTCAAAGCATGTACTCTCATATGAATTCCCAAATGTTCTAAAATATCAAGTCTGCAAAAGAAGACCTAATACAGTGAGTGATGGTAGACAGGGAGAGTAACTAACATGACATACAAGTTTTATTTTCCTAGCCCTGAAAGTTTTCTCTGGATAACTCTGGCATGTTTTTTATGTCTTAATGTTGTACTTTGTTATCATTTCATTTGAAAACACGTATCTCTGTTTAAAAATTTGCATTAGTCGAAGCCAGTTGGAGATCCTGAAATGCCTTGCTGGAACGATAGTACTTTTCATTAATCTCAGAAACCGTGATCTTGTCTGATGCAGGCAAAGCAGAAGCACAAAGTAGGCTTGTCAGAGCTAACTCCAGCTCAGGGCTTGATTTCTCTGTGTAAGCTTAGCAAGTCACGCATCTCATGTACCATTTCTACTGCTGCCGCTAGCCCTTTTGGTAACTTTGTGTGAATTAGTAAAAGGAATCTAGGAGGTCTCAGACTCACAAGTACATAATTAGTTGGTCACTTCTATGCAGAACTCATCAGCCAAAGTTAGGCATGTGACTTTATGTATCCACAAAGAAGTCAGGAAATGTAGCCCCACCATACATCCAGTATGGAGGGAGACAGGGAAATATTTGGAAACAAGAATAATGAGAACTAAATATCTTACAATTGGTTATATCTTACAATTATTCAGCAGTATTTTCCTGTAGTTGTATTACAAAAAATAATAATGCTTCCTACAATATGTGGTTTCTTAGATCATATAAAATATGGTAACTTTTCTGAATAGTTTGAGAATATCAACAAGATTTCTTGCTAGCCGTACCAACATAGAGTCAAAATGGAAGTCATAAAAACACGCATGACCAATAAACAAATCCAAAAGCTCACAGGATATACTTGTGGAAGCATGTGCCCATACTGTGCCATCTGCCACTTATGGGGGGGTGTGTTGTGGCCCCCACTGCTGTTGCATCCTCTCTCTTTGCCCTATGTTCTCCTCACATCTTGTGGTCATTGTAACTGTTTCTGCAAGGCCTGGACCCAAGGTTTCTGTGCCTGTTTGAGTCCTGCCGGCCCTTGTGGCTCTTGCCATGAATACTGCTTCCCCTGGAATCCTGGTCATGCCCATGTCCACTAAAGTTAATTAACTCTCAGGCAAGAACGGCAGCTGGGCCAGTGCTAGGAAATTGGGCCGAATCGACTCTTATCTCAGCCTGAGCCTTGTGACTGCTCTGAGGAGGTCCTCTGGCTGTCTGCAGCTCAGGCTGGTGCTGGTATCTGGGGCCAATGCTGGTTGTCATCTGGCAGGACTGTCCCAGGAATCTCAGACCTTGACTATAGTTGTTTTGCTCTAGCTGCAGACAGCCTAACTAGCCAGCAAAATGTCCTTTTCCTGAGCATCCATGGTGATTTACCCTGCTGTGTTTATCCTGCTCCAGGCTGTTAATGAGCTGCTGTAGCTTTCAAATGAGAGGAAGTCTGTCCCTATTGCCTTTCACCATACAAGGCTTAGCACTTGCACAGATCACTTGCTCTCCCTACAGGCCCACCTCAAACACTCCTGTCCTTGCACATTACACCCCAGCCACGCCAAGCTGTCTGCAACCACCCACTCTCCCACATACTAGGGCCTTTGATACCCGGATCTTTTCACAGGCCTTTTGTTTAGACCTGCTCTGTCTGCTCCATCTTACTTTATCCTGTGGATTCTCATACATTCTTCAGTGTCAGACCAATGGCTGCCACCTCTATGACACCTTCCCTGATTTCTACAAGCTTGCCCTCCTTCCCTTCCTTTCTTTCTCCAAAATCTCACTGATCAGCCAAGTCTATGTGGACCTAATCATTGTGTCACATTATGATTGTGTGTATATCTGTATCTTCACTGTGGGTTCCTTGCAGGCACAAGCATGTTCTCGCATTTCTGTGTATCTGATCTTTGGCACAAAGCCTGGCACATGATACAAGCTCATTAAGTGTTAAACAAATGCAGGTCTGTGTTCTTGATGAAAAGAATGGAGAGTAAGCCACCAGGCTTGCAAACTTGAGGGCTGAAATAGGGCCCTCTTCCTGAAAGTGAGGATGGCACCAAAACTTTGAAACAAAACAAAGGAGAGGCAGGAGAAGGAGACGCCATCCATTTCAGCTTTCTTCAAGTATAGTGAGGAGCAGGCAGCATCAGTGATGCTAGAAAACATGTGGCTTCCCCAGGGACCAGTGTGTGCCAAGGAAGAGTGCCACACAGCCAGTAAGAGTAATTGTCTTAAGGGGCCCACTTTGCTTGCAGGTTACTGTTGAGCACCAGAGTTGTATTCCCAGCTGCCCACGAAAATCTCCTGGATATCTTGGGCTTAGGGTGCTCCAATTCATCATTACCCTCTCTACCTCCTGGGCTTTTCCTAGGGAAGGATACTACCACACACCCAACTGCATGAGCCAGGTATCTAGGCTCATTCGTGATGCCTCTAGTGCCCTCGCTGCCCATGTCTCATCCACCACCAAGACCTGGCAATGTTTTTGCCTGAATATCTGGATTCTGCTTGCTAAATGCCTCTTAATGCTATTCTCTTATGTCCACTCCATTGCCCCTGTTTTAATTTGGGCCACCATATTCTCCCAGACTTCAAATTGACTTCTCTATCTTTATTTCGTGCACAATTCTATTTGATACTCCTCTCCTTTTCTCCTTTAAGAAAGCAGAGGCTACTCATTGCCAATAGGAAAAAGTATTATTTTCTTAGAATGAGATACAATGGCCTTCATGATCTAGCCCCTTCCTCAAGGTCAAGCTGACTGAGGTGTCAGCATCGGAACATTCTGTTTCCTACCTTTCTTGTGTTCTCCCACTCTAGGAGTAAAGAGACAAAAGTCCCCCTTTTCAGCTCTTCTTCAGCATCTCAGGAGCAGGGAGCCAGAGATGCTGGCTTATCTAGGCCTAGTTGTTTTTTCCTTTGTAATGATGTTGGGGTGGGAGGTGGTGCTTATTCGTGGATCGCAATGGACTAAGTTCTCCTCTTAAATACATATATTCTAGTCCTTTACCTCAAGGTCTCTAATGCTGTTTCCAGGCTCGCACCTGGCCAGGTGGGCAAAGTCCTGCACACCTCATGATCTCTACCTTTACCATTGACAATTGCAGCAGGGCAGTGCTTGACTCGGAAGTTAGCTTGGTTAGAGAAGAGACCGAAGAATCAGGACACATTTGAGCTGCCATCTTTCTAGAATTCTCTGCTTTAGAGTCTATTGTTAAACAAAAGAAAACTAATCACAGGCTGGGCATGGTGGCTTATGCCTGTAATCCCAGCACTTTGGATGGGTGAGGTGGGAGGATAACTTGAGCCCAGGAATTCAAGACCAACCTGGGAAAGGTAGTGATACCTCATCTCTATTAAAAAAAAAAATCAGCCGGGCGCGGTGGCTCACGCCTGTAATCACAGCACTTTGGGAGGCCGAGGCGGGTGAATCACGAGGTCAAGAGATCGAGACTATCCTGGTCAACATGGTGAAACCCCGTCTCTACTAAAAATACAAAAAATTAGCTGGGCATGGTGGCGCGTGCCTGTGATCCCAGCTACTCAGGAGGCTGAGGCAGGAGAATTGTCTGAACCCAGGAGGCGGAGGTTGCGGTGAGCCAAGATCGCGCCATTGCACTCCAGCCTGGGTAACAAGAGCGAAACTCCGTCTCAAAAAAAAAAAATAAAATAAATAATAAATAAAAAAATATAATTAAAAAAAATCAAATAAATTAGCCAGATATGGTGGCTTATGCCTGTAGACCTAGTTTTGAGGGAGGATGGATGAGGTAGGAGGATCATGGGAATGTAGGAGTTGAGACTACCAAATCAAATGTATTTGACTGATGTCTCATTCCTTTCTAAAATGTATAAAACTAAGACTTGACCACATGTTCTCGGGACCTCCTAAGGGCTGTCTGTGTCATGGGACATGAGTCAAGATCATGTCACTGCACTCCAGCCTGGGCAACAGAGTGAGACCCTGAAAGAAAGAGAGAAAGAAAAAGAAAGAAAGAGGAGAGAGAGAGAGAAAGGAAGAAAGGAAGAAAAGGAAGGAAGGAAGGAGAGAGAGAGAAAGAGAGAAAGGGATAGAGGGAGGGAGAAGAAAAGAAAGAGAGAAAGAAAGAAAAAAAAACTGGAGAGATTACTGAGGTAGCCATCATTTTCTCCACTGAATGGTGTATAAAACAGTCTGGCGGTAAAAGAGGAGGCTTTGGAGTCATTCAGTCCTGGGTTAGAATTCCAACTTTGCCACTTACTCATAGTGAGCAAGCTACTTAAGGTCTATGGGCCTTACTTTCATCCTTTGTAAAATTGGGAAGGTAAGAGCTCCTTGATAGAGTTGCAAAGATTAAATTAGACAATACAGTCATGTGTTCCTTGGCAGGGACATGTTCTGAGAAGTGCAGTTTGGGTGATTTAATCATTGTGCAAACATCTTAGAGTGTACTCACACAAACCTAGATGCTAGAGCCTACTACACACCTAGGCTCTGTGGTATAGCCCATTGCTCCCAGACTGCAAACCTGCACAGAATGTGACTGTACTGAACACTGTAGGCAACTGTAGCACAATGCTGTCTGTGCATCTAAACGTATGTAAACATAGAAAAGGTACAGAAAAATATATGAAAGATAAAAAATGGTACATCTGTATAGGGTACTACCATGAAGCTTACGAGACTGGAGTCGCTCTGGGTGAGTCAGTGAGTGAGTAGTGAGTGAATGTGAAGGCCTAAGACATTATTGTACACAATGGTAGACTTTATAAACATTGTATCCTTAGGCTACAACAAATTTATTTTAAAAGCTTTGCTTTCTTCAATAATAAATTAACTTTAGCTTATTATAACCTTTCATTCTTTATAAACCTTTTAATTTTTTAAAATTTTGGACTCTTGTGTAAAAACACTTAGCTTAAAACACATTGTCCAGCTGTACAAAACTATTTTCTTTCTTTATTTTCTTTATTTTTTTTTCCTGCTTTTTAGACTTTTTTGTTGAAAACTAAGACACAAACACACAATTAACCTAGATCCACACAGAGTCAGGGTCATCAGTGTCGCTGTATTCCAGCTTTACATTTTGTCCCACTGAAGGTCTCCATGGTCAGTAACATGCACAGAGCTGTCACTCCTATGTAGACAATGCCTTCTTCTGGAATACCCACTGAAGGACCTGCCTGGGACTGTTTTAAAGTTGACTTTTTTTTTTTTAATAAGTAGAAGGATTATATTCCAAAATAACAATCAATAGTATAGGAAATACATAAACTAATACCATAGTTTTTTATTGTTATTTACTGTACATAATTGTATATGCTATACTTCTATGCGACTGGTAGTGTAGATTTGTTTCCACCAGTGTCACTACAAACATGTGAGTAATCCATTGCATTATAGCAATATGTCATATGCCTATGACGTCAGTGGGTAAAAGGAATTTCTCGGCTCTGTCATAATCTTACGGGACCACCGCCACGAATGTGGTCCACTGTTCACTGAACCATCGCTGTGTAGTGAATAGGACTGTGCATGTAAAGCTCTTATCACACACAGGTAGCACCGTGTGGGTTCCCTTTTCCCTCTTTTTAGAAAACCTCTTTCTGCTAACTTTCCCCTTTAACTTCCTCATTCTCCAACTGATACACATGCTTCATGGCTTAGAACAATGTAGCCACAGGATCTCAGCTCCAGCCCAAGTTTTCCCATTTCAGCATTTTCCCAGTTGTGTGGCTATGGAATGCTGCAATATGTTCTTGTACTGTAAACACCAGTGTACCACACCCAGATTGTCCTGCAATAGGAAGAACTGGTGTTGCGTAAGAAGCAGAGAGTGAGGAGGGAAAGGAATATTTCTTACAGCCCTGAACTTATTAATTCTGCTTATAACTCTGGGTAATGTAATATGTGAGAGAAGCCAGGTCTGAGCAGAGAGAGAGAAACTAAAGGGTGAAGGAGGATAGAAGGTAAATTGAGACTGGTAAAGGGACTGGGACAAGGATAGAGATTGAGAGCGGAACTGGAGTCAAGGAAGGATATGTAGGGCTGACCTGCCTTCCTCTTGCTAGGCCGTTCAGAGCATACATGTGCCTCACAGGCAGACAGGGCATGGCACCTGTGCCCTGTGCACAGCACACGAGCAGAACAGGCTGATGCTGATGGCCAGATTTCCTGTAATTAATAAGGCCACCAGATCATTGACATAGCCAAGATGCCTGGTGAACCCAGAAAGGTAACCTGCAAACTAACTGGAAATATCAAGACCCTCTTTCCTTTTTGCGTTGCTCATATTTTGCCCTGCTCCCCATTTTTGTCCAGTCTCCTGTTGTCAGCTCTGCCCTGATGATCTTGGTGCTCATGCACTAAATTTGGTTTCCAGGGGTCAGCTCTAATACTAACCAAGGAGTCTTAAGGAATCTCTCCCTTTAACTCCCAGGGGTAGTCTCATCCCAGCTTTAGCACCGGCTCATGGAATGGGGTTTGATCTCAGCCTGACCAAATTAAGTTTTCCTTTCTGGTGTGTTCAGCTGTATTTTCTCTGTCCTTCCATGATTTGGAAATGTCTTTGTTTTAAAGTCTAACTTTCTGGCTGGGCACAGTGGCTGGCTCATGCCTGTAATCCCAGCATTTTGGGAGGCTGAGGTGGGTGGATCACGAGGTCAAGAGATCAAGACCATCTGTCTCTACTAAAAGTACAAAATTAGCTGGATGTGGTGGTGCACACCTGTAATCCTAGCTACTCTGGAGGCTGAGGCAGGAGAATCATTTGAACCCGGAAGGCAGAGGTTGCAGTGAGCCAATATTGCACCATTGCACTCCAGCCTGGCAACAGAGCAAGACTCCATCTCAAAAAAACAAAACAAAACAAAACAAAAACAAAAACAAAAAAACTCTAATTTTCCTAAAAGGAATTTTGTTACATGGATAGATTGCATAGTTATAAAGTCAAAATATTCTCTTATATTGCCAGTAATAGTTGCTCAATCAGATTAGCTAATCTATCAGTGTGAGTGAATGAAAAGAGGAACCATAAATCCAGATGTAGATGGGAGGTGGGAAGGAAGCTTCAAGAAAAGGCTGAAGATTCCTGTAATTTAAGGAAGACTAGGTTAAAAGGTAAGAGCGGCTAGAAGGGCACCGTGGCTATTTCTTTTACATAGTGTTTTGTTTTGAGAGGGTAGGAAGCTTTTCTTTACTACTTTCTAGTTTTTAACATATAAACATTTCCTCTAGCTAAGAGGATAGGTTTTCTAAAATCCAAGTTGTCCAAAATATAATTTGTCATAAAATGACCTTGCATATCCCAAATTAATAGCCAAAGCTTCCACCTTAAGAAACTGAAATAAAAGGTAAATTAAGGCCAAAGCAAGTAGAGTGTAGGATTTAATAAAGATTAGAGCAGGCACTAAGGAAATTGAAAACAGAAAATTTGGTAAAATCAAGGAAAACAAAAGTTGATTATTTGAAAAGACCAACAAAATTAAAATCTGATATACACCAGTAGTTCTCAGTCAGGGGTGATTTTGTCCCCCAAGGGATATTTTGTCAATGTCTGGAGGAAATTTTAATTGTAATACTTTGTGTGTGTGTGTGACTGACAACTTGTGGATAGAGGTGAGAAATGCTCCTGAATATTCTACAATGTATGACAACCACTCCATATTAAAATTACTGTGCCCAAATATCAATAGTACTGAGGTTGAGAAACCTGATCTAAATTGACCAAAAAAGAGAAAAGAAAGAATGAAAATGAAAAAGGAGACATCACTACTAATCTCACAGAAATTAAGAGGATTATAAGGCACATGATGAACAACTTTCAGCTAACGAATTGGTCAATTTAGATGAAATACTTCATAGCATGATACCAATTAATGAAACTGACTAAGGAAGAAATAGAAAATAGACTCATTAGCAAAATGAATCCAGCAACATATGAAATGATTATACACCATGGCAAAGTAGGATTTCCCCTAGTAATAGAAGGTTGGTTTACTATGTAAAAATCAATTAATGTAATGTCATATTAATATAATAATATGAATAAGGAGCAAAATCACATGATCATCTGAATAGATGCACAGAAACATTTGTCAAAAATCTATTCCCTCATTCATGATAAAATTTTTTAGTAAACTGGAAATGGAAAATAATTTTCTCAACCTGATAGAGGAATTCCATGAAAAATCTGTAAGTAGCATCATATAACTTATTGGTTAAAGATTGACTGCTTTTTCCTCTAAAATTGTGGGAAGGACTACATATTGCATGATTCTATTTATGTAAATGTATTGATGAAAGTAAATCTATAAAGGCAGATAATAGGGGAATAAAAATATGCTAAAATTGGATTTTGGAGATAGTTTCACAACTGTCAATTCACTAAAAATTTTTAAATTGCATAATTAAAGTGGATGAATTTTATGGAATCTAAATTATGTTTAACAATGCTCTTCAAAATGGTACTATGTGTGGGGTGTGGGATGTGTGTATGTACATGTTTGGGAATGATTCTCAGAATTTCTGACGGCTTGAGCCCTAGTCCCAGCCTAATCTTGAGTTAACTGTCTGTCCTTGGTAAAATTCCCTTATCAATTTTTTCATCTATAAAGCAAAAGGGCAGGACTACTTAATTTCCGAAGTTTCTTCCAGTTCTAACATTCTATGCATCGGGGTGCTTTTGTGTGAATTGTGGCCTATGATTCAGGTAGCTAAGATTAGATGCTAGGCTTCAGAGACAGGTCTTCTCTGCTTTAGAGAGTGAGAGATTATTAGGATGAAAGAGCCTCTTAGAGATGGATCAGGACCAGGTTATGCCCTTCACCATGGAGATAAGAACACTGACTGACTGACTTGTCCAAACCAAAATATCTCTTTAAGTGGCCAAAGTGGCACTAGAATCCACTCATCGGTCCCATGTCTGTCCTCGCCCAGGGGAAAGTTATCCTTTTATATTTATTTTCCTAGGAGTCTGGAGGGGGTAAGCTTGGGAAAAAAGCAGGCAAGAGAGAACTCTCAGATGCCTATATGAGTGGGTTATATCTTCTTGCGTGTAGATGTGAGCCTGAGTCTGAGGCAGCTGTGGATGGGTGGGAAGGGTGTTGCCATATTTATGTCTGGTGTCTTCCTTGCATGACAGTAAACACACACTCCCATTTTCTAGCCATCTTTTTCCGCTTGTCTTGCTATCATGGAGTAAAGTCACCGTAAGCATCCGCTTTCAGGAAAACTCTTATTTATTCAAAAGATATTTTATTCCCATAAAAGCCAAACCAAAAAAGTAATTATATAAAAGTCAAAGCACAGTAAAATCTCTGAATCCATGGCCCGATTTCACAGCTCTCACCAGGGACCCACCAGGGTCCCACTAGCTCCAGGTTCATTTCTTTTTCCCCTTTCATCCTGTTACTGCTTTCTCATCGCTTATCTCCAAGCTCTGTCCCAGAGTATAATAGTTAAGGTGACAATCTGTCTGCCACCTTGTGGTTAGAAACATAAGTGTTGTCCCTTAGGTTCCTTGAATCTAGAGAATTTGGAAAAGTTTACACTTGACTATCAGGGTAATAAAAACCACAAAGCTTGTAATTAACGGTAAGAACAGATGTCCTGTATTAGACACTACAAGCCAAGCAGAACGTGAAGCTCTCTATATGGATTAATGCGTTTATTTCTCAAAACAACCTTACGAGACAGACTGTTATCTCCATTTCCTGGTGAAGCAACTGAAGCTCAGACAAGTTAAGAAGAGTGTTTAGAGTCAGGGAAAATGAGTGGGCAAGGCCCTCAAGTGTGTCAACTTCTGGAGCTGAGCTCTTGGTGTAACCATTGCACCATCCTGTTTCTCAGTCCCTCTCATCCCAATCCAATTTCATCCAGTGCTCAAATATGTCTACCATGCCACTGTCAATGGACCATCTGCCCTTCCTGTGAAGGGGAACTTACTACCACTGTGGCACTCCATTCCATGGTAACTTAGTCCTGCAACTGTTATACCAACAAATTTAAAATCACATCATTGATTTTACGTGTTTTTAAAAAGGATATCATGCCCCTTTGCCCCTTGATCCCTACCCACCCCGGCAAAGCAATCCTAGTCCGTGAACAGTCTCTAAATGACAGGGTTTTGCATCTTTCTATCACCCTGGTTTCTCTCCTTTTAACAGGCCCCAGGTCATCCCTACTCCCTCTTAAAATGTGGAGTTTGGAACCCACAGCACAGGGGGAGCAATAGCATTACCTTCCTCTTTCTAGTTCCTGTACTTCTAGTGCTGCCTACATTTTATTTAGTTTTCACATTATTGGGTTAATTACCTTGAGAAGTGCATTTTAATCTAAATATGGTTAAATAAGATAGGTTTAGAAATAACAGCTGAATACATAGGGCTTCAAGAAGCATTTGTTAAGTTCTTTTATATTCAGTGTATCTTATTTCAGAGTAATTGATTGCCTCAATGTCTATTTCCACTTAAGCTTGCTGATGAGTTTACTCCTTGACCTCATAGTCCAAATTCGGCCAAGGATTTTTGCTGGTCCTCTTTTTTTAATGCCTTTTCCACAGAGGAGAAATAAGCAAACAGACCCTGCTGTGATGCGCCTGGCCGAGACATGTCCTGGCGGAAGAGGATGCATCCTGTGCTCATTCCTCTCCTGATTAATTGCCAAGCTGCATATTTGACCACAGAAGATACTGAGGAACTCTGCCCACTCCAGGTTTAGCCTTGGTCTTGGTAAGTAGAAAAATTCTCTGTGTCAATGGCTAAAATTACCTAGTCAGGCTCTCTCCAACTCTGGCCTGAATTTTCCATTATTTGTTTATTTGCAGTGGGAAGAGATCATCTTCCAAAGTGGGCCAAAGGCAGATAAATTCAGTTCTACCCCCTGTTGAGGCATAGTAATTTTCTAAATCTGCCTGGGGACTCAAATTAGTTCTGGATGCTTTCCTGTCACTTGGGTGGAGGGCTCGCCCCCAGCATTAATATTGACATAGATGTAAATTCTTGCTGCCTTTCTAGTTTTTAACCAGTTCTTAAGGCCTCACACATATTTTTTAAAAGTAAAAAGCAAAACACTTGCCAATTTCTTTATTTCTTAAAGCACTCAAGCAGTAGGTCCTCTCTGATACCCTTAAATCATAAGAACATTTCCCCAGCCAGCCCCCTTGTCCTGTAATTCTACCTGGAAGCAACTTAATCCACATTTGAGGTTGTTGCCCTCTTCCTAAGGACCGACGCAGAAGATGGTTCAGTAGGGTGAAATCTGAGCCGGCCTGGTAGGCTTGATTTTTAACACATGTCTAAAGCATGTATTTAGCTGTCACCAAGAGAGCTGACAGTTTCTGGGAGAGGTGCTGTGTACAAAGGACCAGCAGTGGGCATTCCCAGACCACACCCACTTACGGCATGCTGTGATCTGAGCTTCCTTTTTCCCTGGAGCCAAACATACAAGAATGAAGAGAAGCTTCAACCGCTGTAAAAACAAAACAAATCAACAACAACAATAAAATCCCCCCATGTACAAAACACCAGAAAAAGCCATAGCCAGAGTTTTTTTTTTGCGGGGGTGGGAACACCCTACAAGGACATTGATGCAGGTAGAAACAAGTATTCAAAAGCAAGTTTACTCATCAAAAGTGTATTTTTCTGCCTTGGCTTAAAATAGTACAGGGAATGTCTGATTCTAGCCATTGTAGGAGATCCTAGAATCAACCACGTTTCTTAGCACTGGGATTTCTCATTTCTTGGGTTGCATCTAGGCTCAACCCCTAAAATGCTGCCTTCTGACAACATCGAACAATTGACAAACCCCATCGAAACACACAACATTGCACTCCATTACCTTATTCAGAATCCACAAATACCCTGCAAGGTAGGCATTATTAGCCCCATTTTGGAGGTGAGAAAATGAAGTTCAGAAAGGATGAGGACCTGCCCCAAGGCTGCACAGCCTGAGTATCTAAGTGGCCCATAGACGCTAAGGTCTTCATCTCCAAAGCCCATCTTCTTAATGGCTATGCCCTGCTGCCTCCACTGGAGGCAGCCTCATCTGAAGGCTGTGCCCTGTCCCTGACCCATACCCTGCTTCCTTTCAGGGTAAGTGTCAGGATTATTATAAATCTCCCAATGTTACCCTCTAGGGAAATGCATTCCCATGCTTTAAACAAAATAATTCCATCATTTTCCCTGAGAAAGGAGAGGCCCCATCAGGGTATGCTCACCTAGTCATCAGCTGGTTTAGCCGTTCGCTGTCCTGGTACCTTCCCATCAGATGACTCCAGCCCCAGCCTGAATCTGACCATGAGAGACCAGAGGTGAGAACTGCCCATCTGAGTCCCTCAACCCTACAACTATGAGAAAGAAAACTAAATTGTTTTAAGAAACTAAGTGTTGGGAAGTGTGTTATGTGTCAGTAGAATACATAACCAGAATAATATACATAACCAGAATATTACTTTTATAAAATTAATATACATAATATACATAACCAGAATATTACTTTTAGCAAATTAATATTTTTTTCTATGTCATTTAGTTTCTTATATATAATGTCTAATGCAGAAACATCTCCTACTACCGACTACTAGTCACTCAATAAAATTTTGTTGGCCAGGCATGGTGGTTCACGCCTGTAATCTGAATGATTTGGGAGGCCAAAGTGGGAAGATCACTTGAGGCCAGGAGTTCAAGAACAGTCTAAATAACATAATGAGACCTCATGTCAACAAGTACTTTTTATAAATTAACCAGGCACAGTGGCGCATACCTGTAGTCCCAGCTACTTGGGAGGCAAAGGCAGGAGGATTGCTTGAGTGCAGGAGTTCCAGATTACAGTAAGCTATGATAGTGCCACTACGCTTCAGCCTGGGTGACAGAGTAAGACTCTGTCTCTATATATTAAAAAAAAAATTAAAAATTTTCCTTGTTGGATTGAGGGGCAGTGATCAGAGCTCCAAAAGAAAATTCCTTGTCAGCCTTTTACTCCCTTGTTGCCATATGATGCCACAGAATAGGTTTGATGCGGGTGGAGGTAGGATGGGATGGTCAAAGCTCAAGGTAGCTGTATAGTTCATTACATGACATTTATACTTCTGCCATGTCCAACATGCCTTTGGATTTGATTTTCCAAATGATTTACTGGGACTGCTAAAAATTAATTTACATCATGAAGTCAGGGTGTAAACTCTCAGCACGTCGAGATAGGTCACCAGTGGACAAAAAATGGGCATGGAAACTCATATTTTACAAGTGCTTCCCATGTCTACAAATGTTTCCTATGTGCCAGGGAGTCTCCATGAATTATCTCATTTGGTCCTCATTCAAACACTCCAGGGAGACTCACTTCTCCCCATTTTATAGGGGGGAAAACTGACTCAGAACGGTTGTAATGTAGTGGTAGCTGGAAGAGCCAAGACTTGAACCTCAGCCTGATTCCAATATCTGTTCACTCCTCATTCATTAGCTTCAGATACATACAGGAAACCAATGTGACCTCACTGCAGATGTCAAAGCCATGTGAAGGGAATCCTTGCTGCCTCCTTCTGCCCCTGTCTGAGGAAGGGTCCATTTTTTGACTTCTCTCCAGGAATGCATGACCATCACTGAAGTAGCTTGTCCTGTCTGAGCAAGAGTTGGTGCTCCATTCCGTTAAGGCCCGGGATGCTGCATGCCTGTCCTTGGGGACACAGGTACAGACAGTGTTGGTTCCCATTGATGTAGAGATCACTCAGGGTTAATTTATGGCTCTTGGGTCACTATCACATTTCCAGGTGTTTGGACCTTCAGAGCAGAGTCTCAGGTGACCTTGTCTCTTCATTCAGAAAGAAAATAGAGGCCTTTTGCATGTGTAGGATCTGATATTGATGGTGTTGCTAATCTCTGTCCCCTCCTTCCCATCATAGCAGAAGAGTCCTGGTCAGTGCTTAGAGGTGCAGCCTCTCTTTATTGACTACTCCATAGCCGTAGGATTTCTCACAATTTCCCCTTTTTCCTCTGATGGCTACTTTTTATTTTTTGCCACTTCAAGATAACTTACTCACTTACAGTTTTAAAAGTGGTCAATTTTGAATTTAATTCTTTCAATTCAGTCTACCTTCCCAGTGGCTTTCCTAGCCCAGGGGAGATGGTCTCATGCCTGTGTCCTCCATTCTTTGTGGACTGTTTGACTGTTTCTGGGCTGTCTTGTCCCCCCAGGCTGTGTTGTGGGCCTCAGCTCTCTACACCCTCTGCTGAAGTGTCTGGAGCTGCTGTTGCTGCTGCCATCTCCCCCTACACCTCTGCCAGCACCCCTGCAGCCTCAGCTCCCTTAGCTCACAGCATCGTTGACCCTGACACTCACCTCTGTCCTCATCTAGTTCCTAGCTGTGCCCTCTCCCTAAGCCACCCAATCCTTTGGCTGGCACATGTACTTCCCTTACCATGGAAACTGTGGTAATCTTTAGCACTGTTAACCAACAGTGCCAACTCTGGATTACCTCCTGGGCCCCATTATGGGTGGCTAAACCAACAGTGCCAACTCTGGATTACCTCCTGGGCCCCATTATGGGTGGCTGAGGCCATGTGATTTGTTAACTAATCACCAAAATTAGATGAGTCAAGCTAAACATCTAATTGTCTGAGCATGATCCTCCAGAATCCTCTTTCCTCTGCAGTAGCACCCAGCAATATCCAAGATGGCGACTCCTGCATCAGTCTGGATCCCTGAGGATGGAAGATGGGCTAAGTATTTTCTCTATTCTGGCTGGCCCATGGCAACTGAGATACCCTGGGAGGTACTTCAGTTTCCCAAGACTGTCTAGTATTTCCATCCTGTCTCCCTCCCTCACCACTGGTTTTGACCTTGAGGAGTCACATAGAGCTGGCTTGCCTCTGGCTCTCCTCTCTAACTCCTTTCTTTCCTTTTTTTTTTTAAAACAGTGTCTCAGCTCACTGTAGCCTCTCCCTCCTGGGCTCAAGCGATCCTCCCACCTCAGCCTCCCAAGTAGCATCACCACCATGCCTAGCTAATTTTTAAGATTTTTGAGAGACAAGGCCTCTCTATGTTGCCCAGGCTTGTCTTGAACTTCTGGGCTCAGGGGATCCAAATATCTCAGCCTTCCAAAGTGCTAGGATTACAGGCTTGAGCCACTACTCCTGGCCAGCCTCCATGAGTTTCCTGAAAGAAGAGCATAATCACCATCCATTCCTCACTTCTTGCTCCTTTCATTTTTATGTGCAAATTCAGTGGGCATGTGTCAGCCTCATCTCACTTGACCTCTCAGCAGCACTGCTTCTGTTGACCCCTGGCTTCTTAAAGCTCTGTTCCTGCCTTTCCTCGTTCCTCCCTACTTTCTCTCAGCCAACCTAGAGCAGAGCTCCTCAAGCCGTACACACCCTTTTCATGTTGTTGTTGTCTGGGTACTGTCTGTGGCTGTCTTTCTACTTACATCCTCTCTCAAGTGAACTTGCCCATGCCCAAAGACTTAGAGACCATCAGATGTTCCCTTTGCATCTGCCATCTAACCCTTTATAGTTTCTTCTTTGTTTCCCTGGGAGCTGGCCCCTCAACACATTCCTCTTTAGCTCCCAACTGAAGGTGACTTTGCAGGGTGGTGGGTGGTGCTGAGGGGGTTGCTCTTTATCTGGGAAATGTTGCCCCCTCTCTTTGTTTTTAAAGGCTGGTAAGGTCTGCCAGCATGGGGATTCTCTAGGCTCTGGCAGGCCTCTTTCTGTCCTAAGCACACTTTTGATCCTGCCTTTATAATCACCTGATGGGTTCTTCCCACCTGCTGCATAGACAAACTAAATGCACAGAGACCATGGGATTGTGTAAAGAAAGACTTTAATTGACATGAGACTGGCTGTGCAGGAGATGGAATTATTACTCAGCTTAGCCTCTCTGAGAACTGAGAGGCTAGGGTTTTTTAGGACAACTTGGTGGGCAAGAAACTAAGGAATGAGTGCTGCTGATTAACCAATGATTTTATGGTATAAAATCATAGAGGTGTGGAAAATGGGTCTCATGTGCTGCGTACACCCTTGGGTGGGGTCATAGGATCAGTTGAGTCCTGAGTCTAAGTGGGGCCAGTCTGAAAAGTATCTCAAAAATCCAGTCTTAGGTTCTATAATAATGATGTTATCTATAGGAGCAATTGGGGAAGACACGAATCTTGTGACCTCTGGCTACATGACTCCTGAGCAGTATGGGATTAGAGAAGGTACACCTATATCTTCACAGAACTTGGGGCCTCCAACATTCCTAATTTTGTGGCCTTTTATTAGTCTTATAAAGGTTGTTTTCAGTCCCTGAGCAAGAAGGGGGTTCGTTTTAGGGAGAAGCTATTATCATCTATGTTTTTAAGTTAAATTGTAAACTAAATTTCCTCACAAAGTTAGCTTGGCTCACATTCAGGAATGACCAAGGGTAGTTTGGAGGTCAGAAACAAGATGTAGTCAACTATGTCAGATTACTCTTACTATCATAATTTTGGAAATGCAGTTCTAGCTTTCCAATACCATGGATTTTGCAGGAGTAGATGGAGTCTTTTTCGTGGTCCACTCCCTGGTGTTAACAACCTTGCTTTTTCCAATGACTTGAAAGTCCTCCTGCCCAACAAGCAGAAGATAATTTGCTCTCTGAACTCTGTTGAAAGATAAACTTTGGCACATTAAAATTTTAGAGTTTATTTGAATGACAACAATCCTTGAATGAGGAACTCTGAACTGGAAGTGTGTGTGTGTGTTTTTTTTTTTTTCCAGGACTCCTCTAACAGCATGAGAAGGAAGCTTTTATAGCATGATCGAAGAAGCAAGGCAAAGAAAATATTTGATTGGTTACAGTTGAGCAGTAGCCTTATTTGGATCATTCCAGTGGAATGATCATTCCATTGTCAGAGGTTAGTGGGAGGTTTCTGATTGGTTAAGTTTAAATTTTGTTTTCCTAGAATATGACCAATTCCGCTGAGTTGGGTTTTGGTTTGCTCACATAGAAACCCAGGGTATTGAAGTTGCCCTCAGTCTAATGGCTTCCCAATTAGTTATTTTAACTTGTCTTAGACATTTGTTTCAGAGAGAATTACAGCATTTGAGGAGGGTGGGAAGGACCATCCCAGTCAGGCCTTGTCACAGGAATACAATACTACCTTCCAAGGAAGACAGGGTGTGCTCTTGGGCAGTGACTGCTCCTGTGTGGATAAGGACTCTTTCCAACGGAACCTTGCTGTAGCCTCCAAACCTTTGCAATAGCAGCTCCCTCTGTGTGGAAAACTCTGCACTTTCCTCCTCTCTTTCTGCAGGTCTCTGCTCAAGTATCACCTTCTCTGACCACTTTATGTTACCTAGCACCCCTCCATTACCCTCCATCCTTTTTAATTGATTTGTCTCCCTTCTCCTTAGCAGTTATCACCATCTGACATTTTAATCTATTTGGCTATTGTTCTTCTCTCTCTATGGAACATACGCTTCAGAAGGCCAGGAATTTCTGCTGCTTTATTCAGTGCTGTATCTCCAGTGTCTCAGACAGGGCCCAGCACACATAATACATGTTTGTTGAATAGATGAATGAATGAATGAATGATATCTCCTTTTGTGAGAGTGGGTAAGTTAGACAGTGTATTTTAAACTACCCCAGGTAAACCACGCCAGAAACTGGGGATTTACCCTAGGCCTTTTCCTCTCCCCACCATTCAGTAGGACTCAATTAAGTTTCTACCTATTTCATGTCTCTTAACTTAGCTCCAGTCTCCCTGCCCTCATTCCCATTCAGACCCACATCACCTTTCAAGCCGTGGCTCAGCCTCATACCTGTTTTCTGTGAGATAAGTTCATCGCCTTCCAAATCATCCTTTCACGGCAGCCAGAGGGTGTTTCCAAGACACAAAGCAACTAATGACACTGTCTGCACTTAAAAAATTCCAAAGTCAGCATGGGGAGACATGCCAGATATAGGTGAAGGGGAGGAAGGCAGCAAATCACACTGTCACGTGTGTACGTATGCAACAATCTTACATGTTCTTCACATGTACCCCCAAACTTAAAATGCAATAAAAAGAAAATTCCGAAGTCTTCCATTTTTCCCTCAGGGTAAACCCAACCTCTTTTGCATGACATACCTAGATCTTGACAATTTGGCTTCCATGTGTCTACAGCCTTATCTGTAGTAGCTTTTCTCTTAAACTCAGAGTTCTGCCTACCCTCTTCCCAGTTATTCATAGCCACACAACCCCTTTCACCTTCACCACACAACTCCTGCTTCACCTGGTTCAAGAACCAGGACATTCTAGAGAGACAGCTGGGCATGGACTGGGAGGGGCCATTCTGAGCTGAGACTCTTCATGGACTCCAGCACAAACAAAACACACAGCTCCCACTGCTTCCTGCCCCAGCCCTCTCTGGATCCACATAGGGCCTTGTGTTTGCCTTTGACAGTGATGTCATTATAACACTTCATTGTAATTGTCTCCTGATTAATCTATCTCTTCCATCACACAGTAAGTTCCTTGTGGACAAGGTCTCCTCATGTATTGTTTCTATGCTCAGACTCTTTAAGGAAGACTAGCACATGGCACAGAGGAGATATTCATTGAAAAGATGATGAGTGAATATAATTTTAACAAACACATTAATTTTATTCACAGAAATTGAAAGGAAAAGACAGTAATCTTTTTAAAATGGAAAATACCCCAAGTTATTTAAAAATAACTCACCTTCCTAATGAAATGATTTTTCTATTTTACATGCAACTTTCTCTGAAATATGCAGTTACTGAAAGTATTATTTTGTATTTGTGTACCTACATGCCTTTTGAAATGAATGTTCCTAGGAAAAAATGCAGAAAAATACAACTTGAAAGAAATCATCAACCTAATGCTCAGACATTTAATTTTGGTGCTTTGAATACTGACGGGTGTTTGGTGTGTCTCATGCAGGTGCGGGGCCTGTGGGGCAGCCCTTTCTCTGGGCCACCTCCCCAGCATTCCTCCTTCCTGCCCTGGGGTTGACGGCACTTAGAGACGGAAGTGGCTGTACAGTCTCCAAGGTATATTTAATCTTTGGCCCAGTTACTGAATTTGCCAAAAAGGAGGGCAATTAGTTCCAGGTGTGATGCTGGGGTCTCTGAAGTGGAACTTCCCTATTGGGAAGCTGGCTCACACCTGCCTGCAAATGGCTCCAACGTCATTACCAAGCCTCTCTCTTGCCTATGGGCTGGGAAGGGAACTCTGCTCACTTGTTTTATTTCAAAGTCAGTGTCCCATATCTCCTTGAGAATCAAGGTTGCATTTGGTAATATTCCTTCTACAATCTGAGAATTCAGTGCTATTTAGGCCATACAAGTTACAAGAGAGAAATGACCCACTGAAAGAGCTCAAAGCATATTTTATTGAAAAGAAAAAAAGACGTTTTCCCCTTTTCACTAGTTCAAAAAAGACATCTGTGTTGATGAAACTGGTCTTGCCCCTCATTCATGGTGTGGCTCTTTTTACCCAATGGGTGATTTGTCCCCAGAGAGGATGATGTAACAATTTCTGTCTCCATGAAGGAGCGTAAAGAAAAACTGTGCTGGATTTTACGTACTGTAAAACCTCCTGTTTAATGTTTTCCATCATAGAATGCTCATCTTATATATCCCTGCCGTGTTCCCAATTACAGTGTTCCTTTCTCCAGCCCCTGGGAAAACCAATTTTACTATTAGTTGTACACACTTGTGGATCCATGGTTTCATTCTCAATCAAGAATCATGGCAAATTCTCAGCAGCTGATGTATATATGGGGAACTAGCATTGTTCATTCTTTAGAAAGCTCCCTGTGGTATCAGCTGTCACACAGAATTCACAGGGGCAGGAAGGCGGCCCAGCTCCCTGAATGCCTGCCGCTCTCCCCGTTCATCCCCCCAACTCCTGCCAGGCCCTCAGTCCCTGTGGTTTCAACAGAGGCCTGTGACCTCAGACTTGAACTTTGGGGAGATTGTTCCCACCCAGATATGAAGAACATCTATGAACAGAACATGAGGATTTGATTAGAAAATGTGTTCAGGAGGTTGAACGGCTATGTACCAAGAAATGCTCTCTCATTCTTATGTAGGTATAAAACCCATGAACAATTTAGGGTTGACTAAGAAATATCGGAATTCTGTAGCATAGTATGTGAACTCTTTTCAAAATGGAAACAGAGGAAGTTCCTTATTTATAGTCTAAGAGTCTAATTTAAAAATCAATTGTATTTAAGAGCAGATTCAGGTAGGTGTGGATCTTCTGCTCCATAAAGATCACAATTCTTAACTTGGTACCAATCTTTTATAAATGTTGAGGTGAGCTCCAAGGCCCATATCCTTTTTGGAGCACTGGTAAAACTGGAATGGTTTCGTAGGACTAACATGGAACAATCTAGTAAGCCACGTTCTTCTATTCTGCCCAATGTATTTACTTTGGGCATCAATTCTTCTAAAATTCCTTAAGATCATTGTATGAAGTATACTTCTAATAACTTATAATCTTTAGGATGAAAGATAAAATAAGAGATAAAACAGTATGTCAACGTTTGTGACAAATCCCTTTAAAGAATACTTGTCTTTGTCTGTTGCTGCTGCTATGACAAAATACCACAGACCGGGCAATTGATGAAATAATAGAACTCACAGTTAAAAAACAGACTCTCACAGCTCTCACAGTTCTGAAGGCTGGGACATCCAGAAGGTGCCAGCAGATTCATGTCTGATAAGATGGCATTTTGCTGCTCTGTCCTCTCAAGAGGATGAATGTTGTGTCCTCACTTGGCACAAGGCCAAAAAAAAAAGCAAAACAGGCCTTTTATTAGGGCACTAATCCCATTCATGAGGGCAGAGCCCTCATAACCAAATCACCTTCTAATATTGCATTGAGGATCACTTTCAACATACATTTTGGAGGAACACAAACATTCAAACCACAGCTGTGCTAAAAAAAAGAAATTAAAAATAGCCAATAATCCTGGTGATAATTTACCAAATAAAATATATGAGCTCCTACTTCAAGACTACATTTATTTAGAAAAGTCAACATTTGGTGCTTTATAAACTCCTTTAGTTGAATGCTAGTCCTAAGAGACAGAGTAAGATTCCTTTGGCTTGAAGTTACTGAGAGGTTAAGAGCAGGTGATAGACTAAATACCAATCTAGCTCTGAACCCATGGGAAATGCTGGGAAGGCAAGGATCAGAAATGATGACCAGGGAGTTGCCAGGCAATAGTTCTCTCAAAGGCATTAGAAACTTCACCTCATTTCATTCTTGAGAAATAATTGGTGAAACCCATCTCTACTAAAAATACAGCTGGGTGTGATGGCAGGCGCCTGTAATGCCAGCTACTTGGGAGGCTGAGGCAGGCGAATCATGTGAACCTGGGAAGCAGAGGTTGCAGTGAGCTGAGATCATGCCACTGCACTCCAGTCTGGGCAACAAGAGCGAAACTCTGTCTCAACTAATAATAATAATAATAATAATAATAATAATAATAATAATTGAGCCAGTAAGCATTTAATATTGATGTTCAAAAAAGACTTAAAGTCACTGGTAAGATAAATTTCAATAGTATTCTCTCAGACAACAGCAGAAGTCTTCAGGGGTTAGTGGTTTTGGAAACTTGAACTTCTGGTGATGAATATCAAGGAAAACAGAGAGATCTATGGGAGGTTGCCAATGCTTATGTCACAACTGTATACATTGTACATATCACATGCGTCAGATTCTTTTGGAATGACATGGAACAAATACATTTTAATAAGGTACCCAGGCATAATTGAGCAAAGATTTTTCTTTCAAATGCATAAAATTAACTTTAGGATCCTCTCTGATAATATTTCTAAATCCCTACATATTTTTAAGCTTTGTTTCCTTGTGAGATTTTTAAAAAAATAATCTTTCCTGTTTTAGCTAAGGTAAAAACACCATCACCACTACGACTTGTTTTGGAAACGTGATATTGCTGGAGTGATTCCCTATAGGAATACAGAAAACATCCCAAGTATTTAAGCTAGAAGATGTGGCATCTGTGGCATATAAGCTCTCCAAAGACAATTTTGTATACTTGTTTTTTGAGCAGATGTTCTCTTCATTTTAAATGGACCTATGATGAATGGGCCAGTAGAATGTGAAGGTGTTTTCAAAATTTTATACACACCATATGAGTCATCCTGTATGCATTATGCACGTATACCTTTAAATCTCAAGAAAGCCCTAGAAATTGTTTGACTTACCCTGCATTCGTGTACACTTATTGGTCCAGAAAGATTTCCTCAATTCAGATCCATAATAACCTTTTAAAATTTCTACCTCTTTATTAGCACATTTCCTTTTCTCCTTCTGCTGTGTTGTTGATTTTGTTCTCTTCCTTTAGCCTTCTCTCTGAATGAGGAGCCTGGCTGGCTGTAGTATCTCACTAGCCATAAATCTGCTTGTTGGCCTGCTTGAATATCCTGCTTGCTCCCCTAGCCAGTATCTCAGACGCTTCCTTAGCATCCTCTTGGTCTGAAGAGCACTTGGCTGTTGGAGAAGAGAAAGGGCGATCCTCTTTGGGAGGTAAACTGAGAACAGTCTTTAAGCAAATCATGCTAACTCTCAACCTCTTCATCATCAACTGTGAGCATCTCCTTTCCAAAAGCAAAGATAATAGTCTGTAACCTGGCAGGTACACTATTTTCTAGGTTGAGCTCACAGAGTTTTAAAACTCAGTGTTAATATGGTAAAACAATATGGGTTTCCTCCTACCTCCCTGTAAGTAGATTTTTTCCTTTCCTTTGCTTCCATTCAACAAGCCACAGAGAAGAGCTACAATAGGATGTAAAACTTTCCTGAGTACGTATTCCAAACACCTAAGCACATTAACAAAATTATCCTGGGTGCCTCTGAGGCAAAGCTCAGGAGAGAGGGGGCATCATCCAAGAGCCTGAGATGGTAACTTTATTCTCTGCTTCAAGAAACGGAGCAGGCTTCCTTTTTCTCAGTTGTCCCTGGGGTGTCCCCAAGAATTAGGGTATAGGCTGGAGGCAGAGAGATGCTATTATCACAGTTTTGGAGTTTCCTAGTCTTCAATTAGTGGGGCCACAGGGGACTCAGACCTCATGCTATCATTAACCACAGTAGATCCCAGGGAGCTGTCAAGAGACCAGGGAGGAAATTGTTCCCTGCTGCATTTAGGTACATGACGCCACAGTCAGCCCTGATGAAATCTGTGTGCCTGCAATGAGTAAAAGAGGAGAAAGCCTCCAGACTACAGGGGCCATGTGGACATAAATGAAAGCTGTTGTTTGTTTGTGCTGCTATAACCAAATATCACAGACTGGATAATTTGTAAAAACCAGAAATTTAATTCTCAAAATGATGAAGTCTGGGAAGTCCAAGATCAGGGTGCCAGCCTTCAGTGTTTGGTGAGAGTTCCTGGCTTCCTATATGATGCTTTATTGCTGCATCCTCACATGGAAGAAGAGCAAAAAAGGGCTAAATGCTAGATGAAGCCTCTTTATAAACATCCTAATCCCATTTTTAAGTGCTCTGCCTTCATGACTTAATTGCCTCTTAAAGGCCCTACCTCTTAAGATTGTTACAATAGCAATTATGTTTCAACACATGAGTTTAGGCCGACAATAATAGCAGCTGTGGCAGGACCTCCAGCATAGAGAGGAGTTGAGGATCAAATGTTCCACCCTCCCACCCACTACAAATAGCTTTCCTGTTATGATGGCACACATTCTTGAAAATTATGGAAGCCTGAGAGAGATATTAAATTATATTAAATTAAAACATTTAAAAATATTTTTAGATTTTTTGAGTAGTAAATGAAATAAAGACTCACTACATTCATATGTTTGACATTTTGTTGCAATTTTACAACAGTGACTTATTTCATTTGTAAAACGGATAAATGCTTATAATAATAAAAAACAATACTGGCAGACGGATTGCAACAGCACATCAAAAAGCTTATCTATTACCATCAAGTACACTTCATCTCACGGATGAAAGGTTGGTTCAACGTGTGCAAGTCTATAAACGTAATCACCACATAAACAGAACCAAAGACGAAAACCACATGATTATCTCAATAGATGCCAAGAGAAGGCCTTCAACAAAATTCAGAAGTCCTTTATGCTAAAAACTCCCAATATATTAACTACGTATCAATGGAACATACATCAAAATAATAAAAGCTATTTATGACAAACCCACAGCCAATATCATATTGAATGAGCAAAAACTGGAAGCATTCCCTTTGAAATCTGGCACTAGACAAGGATGCCCTCTCTCACCACTCCTATTCAATATAGTATTGGAAGTTCTAGCCAGAGCAATCAGGCAAGAAAAAGAAATAAAGGGTATTCATTTAGGAAAGGAGGAAGTCAAATTTTCTCTATTTGCAGGTGACCTGATTGTATATTTAGAAGACCCCGTCATCTCTACCCAAAATCTCCTGAAACTCATAAGCAACTTCAGCAAAGTCTCGGGATACAAAATCAATGTGCAGAAATCACAAGCATTCCTATAAACCAATAACAGACTTAAAGAGAGCCAAATCAAGAACAAATTGCCATTCACAATTGCTACAAAGAGAATAAAATACCTAGGAATTAAACTGACAAAGGATGTAAAGGACCTCTTCAAGGAGAACTACAAACCACTGCTCAAGGAAATAAGAGAGGACACAAACAGATGGAAAAACATTCCATGATCCCGGTTAGGAAGAATCAATATTGTGAAAATGGCCACATTGCCCAAAGTAATTTATAGATTTAACGCTATCCCCATCAAGCTACCTATGACCCTCTTCACAAAACTGATTAAAAACCACCTTAAACTTCATATGGAACCAAAAGAGAGCCTGCATACCCAAGTCAATTCTAAGCAAAAAGAACAAAGCTGGAGGCATCACGCTACCGGACTTCAAACTATACTACAAGGCTACAGTAATCAAAACATCATGATACTGGTACCAAAACAGAGATATACACTAATGGAACAGAACAGAGTCCTTGGAGGCAACACCATACATTTACAACCATCTGGGCTTTGACAAACCTGACAAAAACAAGCAATGGGGAAAGGATTCCCTGTTTAATAAATGGTGTTGGGAAAACTGGCTAGCCAAGTGCAGAAAGCAGAAACTGGACCCCTTCCTGACACCTTACACTAAAATTAACTCCAGATGGATTAAAGACTTACACATAAGACCTAACATCATAAAAACCCTAGAAGAAAACCTAGGCAAAACCATTCAGGACATAGGCATAGGCAAGGACTTCATGACTAAAACATGAAAAGATTTGGCAACAGAAGCCAAAATAGACAAATTGGATCTAATTAAATTCCAGAGCTTCTGCACTGCAAAAGAAACAATCACTAGAGTGAACCAGCAACCAACAGAATGGGAAAAAATTTTTGCAATCTACCCATCTAACAAAGGGCTAATATCCAGAATCTACAAAGAACTAAAACAGATTTACAAGAAAAAAAAACAAACAAACCCATTCAACAGTGGGCAAAGGACGTGAACAGATACTTTTCAAAAGAAGACTTTTATGAGGCCATCAAACATATGAAAAAATGCTCATCATCACTAGTCATTAGAGAAATGCAAATCAAAACCACATTGAGATACCATCTCATGCCAGTTAGAATGGCGATCATTAAAACACCTGGAGACAACAGATGCTGGAGAGGATGTGGAGAAATAGGAACACTTTTACACTGTTGGTGGGAGTGTAAATTAGTTCAACCATTGTGGAAGAAGGTGTGGCGATTCCTCAAGGACCTAGAAATAGAAATTCTATTTGACCCAGCAATCCCATTACTGGGTATATATCCAAAGGATTATAAATCATTCTCTGATAAAGACACATGCACACGTATGTTCATTGTGGCACTGTTTACAATAGCAAAGACCTGGAACCAACCCAAATTCCCATCGATGATAGACTGGACAGGGAAAATGTGGCACATATACACCATGGAATACTATGCAACTGTAAAAAACAATGAGTTCCTGTCCTTTGTAGGGACATGGATGAAACTGGAATCCATCATTCTCAGCAAACTGACATGAACAGAAAATCAAACACTGCATGTTCTCACTCATAGGCGGGTGTTGAACCATGAGAACACATGGACATAGAGAGGGGAGCATCACATACTGGGGTCTGTTGTGGGGGACTAAGGGAGGGACAGTCGGGGGTAGGGAGTTGCGGAGGGATAACATGGGGAGAAATGTCAGATATAGGTGATGGGAATAGAGGCAGCAAACCACATTGCCATGTATGTACCTATGCAACAATCTTGCATGTTCTTCCCATGTACCCCAGAACCTAAAGTGCAATAATATTACACATATATATATATGTGTGTGTGTGTGTGTGTGTGTGTAAATAACAATAAACAAAGAAGAAAGCAAAGATAGTTTCACAACAAATACTACCACATAGAGATAACCTATATTAACAGTTGGTGAGCCTCATTCTAGACATATCTCCATGGATAGTCACAGATAAAAGGATGGAGAGAAGAGAGAGAGATAGGATTTTATTAAAAGGGCATCATACTACATATGCTATATTTAAATAAAAAAAGATTACACTGGCTGTGCACAGTGGCTCACACCTGTAATCCCAGCACTTTGGGAGGCCAAGGTAGGTGGATTTCCTGAGGTTGGGAGTTTGAGACCAGCCTGGCCAGCATGGTGAAACCCTGCCTCTGCTAAAAATACACACACACAAAATTTGCTGGGCGTGGTGGCGGGCACCTGTAATCCCAGCTACTCTGGAAGCTGAGGCAGAAGAATAGCTTAAACCCAGAAGACAGATGTTACAGTTAGCCAAGATCACGCCATTGCACTCCAGCCTGGGCAACAGAGTGAGACTCTGTCTCAAAAAAAAAAAAAAAATTACACTTAATTTTATTTGAATTTAATATTTAATACAGGAAAAAAATGCAGAACGAAAACTAAAGGAATTTGCAATGCTTTATATCATTACTTCTTTATCAGAAGAAATACTAGTTTGTATAAGAATCTTTGAAAATTAAGAGGGAAAACATTAGGAGGTTAAAATCCTTATATATTTTTATAAAAATACCATTGGACTTTATTAATTGATTGCCTGATTAAAAAGATGAGATTCCTATTTTTATACTTCCTCTCCCATACCCTCCCTCAAGTCCCCGTATTTCATTAAAATCCCATCTCAGTGACTTTGGGCTTGGCTATGTTACCTACTTTGGCCAATGGATTGTGATTGTATATAATGTGTGCCTCTTAAGCAAAAGGTTTCTCTGTGAGCATCTGCTTTGGTGTGGGACTCTTGGTTTAGCCCTCCACAGTGAAAATAGCATGTTCTAAAAAGGGACTACTTGTTCAGTCTGGATTCAGCAAGAAGAAAATATGTGGAGCTGAACCCAACAGAATCACAACTGATTCACTGCCCTTATCTAATGTGTGAGCGAGATAAAAATGTTTGTTATTGTAAGCCAGTAGAATATAAGTTTTGTTTGTTACAGCATCCAAAGTAGGAACTTAACAAAACTATATATTTTCTGTCCTATAAACACAGTTTCTTCAATTGTTTAGTCCTAGTTTTATAGTTAAGTGGATTTAATGTTGAACACCAATTCCTCTACTGTTGCTTGTCCTTTTCTGAATGATTTATCTTGATTTATCTCTTGATGAGCTAGATTTCATCATCCAAGGTGATTTTTCCAGTAGGGTTCGCGGTTGCTGTGTTTTGAGTTTTTCAGATTTGTGAATACCTTCTTGTAGCCCTTATCTACTTGAATACCAATTTGGCTGTTCATAGTATTCTTGAATTATAATTTTTTCACCTTAGAGTTTTGACAGCATCAAAAGAAATATAACAATAGTTAAATGATGCTTATAGAAAAATTCAAAGGCCAGGCTGATACGATTTTCCCTTATACATAATTTTTCCTTTTGCCTGAATACCTCATATATTCTTCATTTGTTTGTTTGAATTTCAGTAAGTAAAGCAGGATATGTGTATACATGAATCATTAATATCAATTTTTAGGCTTTTTCTATCTAGATTTTTTATTTCATGGAATTTCCCTTTATTATAGCTTTGAATATTTTCTTCTGTTTAATTTATTGTATTCTCTACTACAAGGACAGTAAATTCTCCACATAGTGGATCATTTGTTTGAGTTTCCTATTTTTAAAAATTGTGATAAAAGAAGCATGACCAAAAACTTTATCATTCTATCCATTTTAGAGTGCACATTTAAGTAGCATTAAGTATATTCACACTGTTGTGCAACCATATCCACCAACCATTTCCAGAACTCTTTTCATTTTGCAAAACTGAAACTCTCTACTCATTAAACAACTCCCTGTTCCTTCTTCCACCCACCTTAGCAACCACCATTTTACTATCTGTCTATGAACTTAACTAGTTTAGGCAACTCACAAGTGGAATCAGACAATAGTTGTTCTTTTATGACTAGCTTATTTCACTTAACATGATGTTTTCAAGGTTCATTTACAGTTGCAGTGTGTGTCAGAATTTCATTCCTTTTTAATGCTAATATTCCACTGTATATATATTACCACATTTTGTTTATCCTTTTATAGGTCAATGGGCTTGGGTTGCTTCTGTCTTTTGGCTATTGTGAATAATGCTGCTATGAACATGGGTACACCCATATCTGTTTGAGTTTCCACTGTCAGTTCTTTGGAGTATATACACAAAAGTAGAATTGCTGGATCATGTTTTATTTTTTGAGGAACTGCCATAACATGATCCACAGTGGCTGCACAAGTTTGCATTCCAACCAGCATTGCATAAAGGTTCTAATTTCTCCATATTCTCACCAGTACTTGTCTTCTATTTTTTGTTTTTGTTTTAATAATAGCTACCTAATGGTTATGAAGTGGTGGACCCTTTCTTGATCTATTCTCTATATAGAGTATCTCTTCTCTATTTACTGTAATTACTTTGTCATTCTCATCTATATGCACTGTGATAAATTCAAGTCTTCTTTTAAGTTAATGAATTCAGACATATCTATTTTGTTTGTTGCTATTACTTCTTAGATATGGCATACTCTTGTTTTGGTAATCAATTAATTTCCTTATTTTTACAGTATGTGTTTTCAACTCATTCTATAGTTTTATTATCCTCATATATAGAATTAAGATATTTTTAAAATGTATCCTAAAGCTTTTCCAAGGAGTATCGATCTGCTTTTTTGGCACAGGTTTTCCTTGAGAATAGGTTTGGCATCTCTCTTTTGTCTGTTATGTTGCTTTGTGTCTTTTTCTTTTTTTTTTCTAATAAGTTTGCATAATTGCCATTCCTCTTCTCTCCCTGTTTATATTTAATGTATAACATAGGTGGCTCTAACCAGTCTTCTCTTTGCTCTGAGAGTTTATGACCACATACTCCTTGCCACCCTTTCTTCTTTTTCTGAGCCTACTTCTTTCTTCCTCTCTCAGCTACAGTTTGAGGATAAGTTTAGATTTCTGTTCACTTTTCTGTAAGGATTGGGGAAAGCAAAAGAGATTATCTGGGGGCTGAATACAATCTTTGTCAGGGGACATGAATTCTCTGGCTTTTTGGGGTTTGTTTTCTTAATTCTTTGTATCAGGAAGCTCCACTTTTCCAGAAATATACCTGACTCCTGTGATTTTGTGCTGTTCCCCAACCACCTCAGAGCCCAGGCAGCATTTCCTGCCTCAGCCTTGGGTCCTTCAGGCATGTACAGCCTTTCTACCCTTTAAGACTTTTCCTTGACTTTCTCCTGAGCTGCCCACTCTCTCCCACAGGCTGCTTTTTTCAAATTAGAAGATATTTCTAAGAAGCACAGAATTTTGTCTATTCTTCTTTCTTTACTATGATTTCTAGAGGGTGGGGTTAGAAAGCAAGCCACAAAGGAATCTTTTGTTGTTTTTCACCGACTTTTCCCTAACATTTATATTATGAAGTTTAATCCTTTTTCCTTTTTTAGCTGTTTTTGACTATTGGTTTATAAATTTTTAATGCATTTTGTTAAGTACCAGAGGAAAACATTTTGTAATCAGGATTTGTTCTGCTGTTTTACCTGAAATCCAATGTATTTTAAAAATTTCTTCCCCAGGGCCAGGGAGAGCATCACCTGCCCTCTAAGGAAACAAAGATTGTGATTCTTTAGCATAGAAGGGATGTTTGTTAGAATTTGTATGAGCTACACCAACCTTATGTTTTTCACTTACTGTGAATTCCAGAAGAACTCGTAATGTCTTCAGTAATAGATTGCAAGAGGGGCTTAACTTTTTCATTTAGAATGCTGACCTCTTAAACTTGATGTGTATTTTGAGAGGGCCTTTTCCTTTCCCTGATTCCTGGACTTGTATAGAAGGGGTGAGTTGAAGAGAAGGTGAAGTCAGGAGGAAATGTGGCCTAAGAGGATGGACTAGTGGGGGCAGTTATTTTGCTGGCTGAGGAATGGGGTAGCTCCTTCTAGGATGCTGAGCAGCAGGAGAGGGGCTTCTGGAGAATGAGGTGGGCTCCAGCTTGTGAGGGGGAGGGAACAAGCTAGATTCTCTGCTGTCCTGGGTTCTGTTTAACTCCCTACCTGCCTTCTCTTTGTCTCACATCGCCTCTGCTGCTTTTGCCCCCTACTCCTTTGCTTTTCCAGTCCTGCCTCTGTCCAGGTCCCGTTCTACAAGAAGTTTGAACATGGCATTGGACAGTGCAAAACTGGAATTGCTCTCCTTTGAACATAATTGCATCATTCCTATCGGGCGTTAGTCTCATCCCAGTTTTATCAATTATTTTAACCACTTGACAGGCCTTGTCTTAGTCTCTTAAATGATTTGTGATGATGGGATTTATATGATGGTTGAACAAGAACATAATGCTTTGGACTCACATTTCTGTTCAAACAGAAGTGCCTGTTCACTTACAACTAAAATATCATCAGTGTCAAAGAGTACAGAAATGTTCACATTGTTCCAGGAAGAAATGTTGCAAATCTTTTCGTGTGTGTGTGTGTGTGTGTGTGTGTGTGTGTGTGTATAAAATGATAAGAAAATCATACTATATCTGGGTGATTGATCCAATAGTGGGGCTTTGCGGTACCAACTATGTTTGAATTACTTACGTCTTTTGAGATCATAAATAACTAAATTGTGGGCATGTTGGAAAAGGTCCAGAGGCCTCAAAATTCAGAGAGAACCATGGGAAAGGCAGCAATCCCAGCTCCCACATGGCTTGCTCTGCTGCCTCTGGCCAGAGCTTGCCGAGTAGAAGCCCATCAGATCTGGGCTTCTGGATTCCCTTTCCGAGTTCGCCTTCATCATTCGCTTGACTGCGGTTTGAGCCTCTCCCTGGATGACCTGGGTGACTACTCAGGCAATATTGAGTTAGTTTTTCCTTCTTAAGATTGATGTTGCCAAGAACTTGAATTTCAGTGGCATTCTTGCCTCTCTGCAGTTGGGGGTGAGGGGGTCCCTGACTGGTGCTCGGGGCCAGTTAGGATAAGGGCTTCGGGCGTTTTGCCACTCACCTGTCCTCTGAGCTTGCTGAGAATTTTCTCAGGCAGATCTGGTGGCCTCATCAGGTTTCCATGGACTATGCAGTCGCACAACACCATTTTGTAACTAAGTCTCCTTTTTCCTAAAAGGTAGTTTTGTGTCACGCAGGTACCATCAATATGATCACGACTGAGTTTATGATTTCTGAAAAAAATTCCATACCCTCGTGGTATCATTAGTAAGCTCATCCCACCATCGGGAATATTTTCAAGCACATGGATTTTATTCGAGGGGATGGAAGTGGGATAATGTCAAGACACATACTCTCTGAGTCTAATAATAATATTATTGTGATAAAATGACCCCATGAGTAGGATGAGTAAGGATTAATTTAAAATAATATATGCAAAGTGCATAGCATCATTCCTGACACAAGTAAGTGTTCAGTGATAAAAATGAACAAGGATTCTTGGAAAGTCACTCTAATAGATGTATGTGTCTGTATACTTACATACAGTTAATGGTTATTTTAACCACTTAAAGAAGTTAGCCAACATCAAATATGTGTGGGAGATTTCCTAAACCAACAATTTAGGCTTGTATCTCTTGTAATTCATAGGAAATAAATACCATCATATTATATATGGGAAAAACTACATATAATTATGTTGTATATTATAACCTGTATTATATTACGTTATTGCATACTCATATGTTGGATAAAATATGTCATATATTAGTATATACAAGCTGCATGTACTAATCATTGTAAATATCATAGCTAATTTGTGGAGTCCTCTCTATATGCCAGGTATTACACAAAGCACTTTGCAAATGTGATCTCATTTAATTCTACATCAACTCTTCCATGTAGGTATTCCTGTTATTTTTGCTTTATGGATGAGACAGTCTGTTATATGTGTTTGTGTGTGTATGCACAGTATATGTGTGTGCATGTGTTGTGGTGCCTTAAAGATCATTCGTGTGCTCACAGAGCTTCCAAGAGGATAAGCCAGGATTTGAGCCTCACTGTGTTGGAGTTAGTATTCTGATCCTGTAAGCACCGCCATTTCTTCTCATTAGCTACTTACTTGCTGGGCTGTTCCCCAGGCTGTCACTCACAAACTCTTCATCCCTCCAGAGAGCTTTGATATTGACTACAATCCTAAGTGCCTATTCATTATTTATTCCTCTCAACAACTCTGCAAGGTAATAGGCTAATTTTACTAATATCGTCATTTTACAGTTGAAGAAACAGAGGCAGAGGCTCAGGGAAATTAAATCACACAGCTCTTAAGTGGCAAAACCAGAATTGGCCATGAGTCTGATTTCAAAGTCCTTTGCCCTCTTTCCACTTCACCACACCCATGCCCACACAACTGCCACCCACCAACCAACTCGAAAACCTCTCTCCTATGCAGGGCAGCCAACCAGGTTGAGGCTACCTCAATAGCTCCAGCCTCCTGATTGTCCATGTTCTGGAGTTTAATTGACGGGGAAAAGAACCAACCAATGAATCAGTGGCTGGCTCTCTTGGGAAGACTGCTTTTGACCCTCTGCTCCTGCCTAGCCCTATCAAAATGATGAGCCCTGACAGCCTCACAGCTGGAGGTGTAGCCAGCCTGCCAGTGGTCTGATTGATGATATTTGTTATGGTCTTACCATTGGGTGTTCTTGTTTTAGCACTTCATCCATTTCCTTTTAGATGGCTGGTGCTGGAGATTTTCATCAATGTCTTTTGATTAATCTCGAATAAAGAGGAAGCTAGCAAGCACCAAACATGTTTGGAAGAATTTCAACCCCAATTAAGTGTGTACCGTAGCATGATTTGATTTGTGGGAGCTGCATAACAAGGAATTCAGAATAAACATATAAACATATCTAACATGAAACCAGGGACTAAATTTAGATGCTTAACAGCATGGCGTGTGTCATCTTCCAGCCTGTTGTAGTTGCAGGCTGCTTGTTCTCGCTGACTTTCCAGATGTTCATCGACATCCCCAAAGTTTTTCCACGCTGACCATTAAAGTGGGACTCACCAAGTAGGCTCTCCATTTATTTGCCAAGAGAGTTTTAAGGAGGTCTGCTATCTATTCCTCGATAAATCTGTTGTCTTGGTGCAACATAAGTCCCCCATTGCTGTATCCCCTCATTTCCACCTGTGTCTGGGGAAACACAGCCCTGGTCTTGGTGCACCTGAGATTCACTAGTTAGAGAAGTACATGTCAATTCTAGGGTCCTACTTATGTGCCAGGTTGTTTCTTTACATTCTCCCTCCTCCACTGTGAGCTACTCATATAACATTCACCAAAAGGAAATTGCAAACTGATTGGAGGGAGGAACTGATTGGAGGGAGAAATGAACTCTTCAGTAGCTGCTGAAGAGTTCATTTCTCCCTCCAATCAGTTCCTCTGAACAACCAAGCATTTTCAGAGAGGTCATAGCACCATCAGTATTATTATAGACCTCTCTACTGTATATTCAACAAATAGCAATTGAACACTGGTACATAATACTGTCTTACACTAATTCAGTTTTTGCTTAGTGTCAGTTTTTTCTTAATTTCTAATACAGGTTGAAATTCTGCCATTCGATGTTTAGTTTCATGGCAATTTGTGTCTTACCTACTTATCATTCATTTTCTCTTACCTGGTGCTTTAGCATTTTATCCTATTTTCAGTGAGGTTTTTGTTCCTCTGTCTTTTCCTTCTGGGTGCTGTAATAAATTGTCTTCAAACTTTCGTTAATCTTGTAAATCATTAGTGTTAGAGTCTCTTTTAATGGTCTGGTGTTTTAATAGTTTTGATGTTATGCCTTCTCCACTCTTGCTTATTTTTAAAGAAGGAGGGATACAATATTTTTCAAAGGCAAAGTTTGCTGTTCTTTTTGATCTTCTTTAGATGAGCAGTTGAACAGTGTGTTAGCAGTTCACAGTTTCCAGGTCCATTGTCAAACCCTAGGCTGAGAAATCTCTGTTAGTTGAACACACCTCACTCCCATTGCCTGACGTTGAGCCTGGTGGAAATCTTAGAAGGCTATAATCCTTAGCATGTACTGCTCCCAAGATGGCTTCTGAGAAGCAATCCCGCTTATTGTGATTTACTTAAGGGGATTGTACCTTCCATTCACTTTCTTGGAATGCCCATTTCTGACTGGATATAGAAAAGAGAGATCTGGGCGGGAATGAAGAATGGATTAAAGGATGGCAGCAGGCCTCAAGGTGTATCACCCACCTAGAGAGAGGCTCTCTGGATCCAGTTAGTGTCTGTGTTGCATTTCTGAGCCAGAGCTTGGATTTTGAAAGGGTGCAGGGGCTTTTTACCTACTTCCTGCCTATTGTGGGGGGAGACAGGGAGAAGCTAACTCTATTTTGAGTGGTCATAGCACAGAGGATCTTAGATTGTGCTCTTAATCCCATTTTTCCAGCTTTGCAGCTAATAAAAATTGATCCTGGATTCTGAAAATAGATTATTTAGTTCCTGTTTGGGTGGTGGCATAAGTTTTCATTTTTTTGTGTGTCTTTATATGTAGTTTGTTAGCTTTTTGAGAGACATTGAATGAATAAGGGCCTCTAAGCCAGATGCCATTTTTAAACCCAACTTTCTCTGAGTCT
Source organism: Saimiri boliviensis (assembly GCF_048565385.1). NCBI lineage: Eukaryota > Metazoa > Chordata > Mammalia > Primates > Cebidae > Saimiri > Saimiri boliviensis. The sequence continues at coordinate 171,026,929 of NC_133450.1, forward strand.
TCATTTCTTAAAAGTAAAAAGGCTTTTAGTTAAAAACATGGTTATGTTGATATCCTTGTAGATAACGCATCATGTACATGACAGGAAAGAAAAGTCTATTCAGCTGGGACTAGTTCTCTAAGGCAGAGAGATGGCTAATGAGGACTAGATTTCATGGAACAAAAGTCCTTATTGTCTGCAGAGACTGCACTGACAGAAAGACTACATTGATGAAACCATCTGATCTTTTAACCCGTTCACCTTGTGTGGAATGATTCTGTAAATTGTAATGATCCAATAGCAGAGCTTGGAAACACCTGAATGAAAAAGCCATGCAACCCCAAGAGCAGATTGTGTTTTCCTTGCTCAAGGGTCAGTTGCTGTGGGATGTTGACCAATTTCCCTGTCTCTCCTGAGGATTGGTGCTGTAGCTCATTTCAGGCATGTGCACTCAGCCCACTATGACTTCATTACCAGGGGACACTTCCCACATGTGGGATGGGAAGAGGAGTGCCTTCCTCTAGTCACAAGGATGTTGACAGAGCTGAGTCTTTGCTGCATGGGAACAGCGTGTGGACAAATGTTTGGCACTGGAACACGACTTGGGCTCCAACATTTGAGTTGCTGAAGCCCAACAAAGTCCTGCAGCCAAATCCACAGAGTCCTAGCAGCTTGCTTTACAAAACTTGATTTTAACCAAGTGTCAGTCTAGACTCAGTTTGATGGACTGCCCTGCACACTGGTGATTTCAGAAAGGGCCAAAGGATGAGTTTGGTTGGGTGGAATAAAAAGGAATTTGCAAGTTTGTTTGTTCTTCTTGTTCTTTTCTTTTTCCAGAACGCAAAGACTGTAAGCCTGGTTCATTACATTTTAGTAGAACAGCATGGATGGCTAAGAGACAGGCTCAAATAAAACAACTGAAATGTCTTTAAAAGTCTTTTTTGCTGAGGCCACATATTGATTTTTAAATGCATTAAAGTAATTAGGTGTTGGGGTTGGACTAATAAGAAGTTGGTGGTAGTGTATCTGCTCACTGATACTCCATCATCTGCACAACTCTCAGTAGAGAATTACATATGTGAGAATGCTAATTAGTCCTTCTCAGGGTTGGCATTGAGATTGTGTGGCCAATGATTGAAATGATGATCTCACAGAAATCATTTGTAGGAGCTAGAAAATGTGTATGCCTGTTTCAGTGTGCATGTGTAGATTCTAAAAGTACAGCGTGCTCTCATTCACTCTGGTTGTCAGCATTGTGGGCTGCCTAAGTGCTTTTCATCGTCTTGTATTTTTTTCTGTCTTATATCTATCTTACTTCCCTCTTCCACATAGATAATGAGGAAGAGAAGGAAAAACCTACAATCAAATCAGATTCTTGAGCTTATTTCTGGTGAATACCATCTCACCAAGAGCTAAATCTGCAAATGGCATTTAGCCTCCTGCTGACTCCCTGAAGGCTGAGCCTTATGCTGATAGGAAAGAAAATGATCAGGCCAAAAATCCTGTTTGTCCCTGATTTCAGGCAACTGGGTTACTTTGGGTTGATTCTGGAATTTCCCCTGATGTCATTTGAGTTTCTCTGGTGAGACTTAGACTCTTGATTGGTCTCAAAATCTTGAGGCCATGCTTGATGAATGAGTTTAAGTTGGGGTTTTCTGTGGTAACAGACAACCTCAACATCTCAACCACTCACCACCTGAAACAGTTTTCATGGTTCAGGAAGTCAGCTGGAGCTCTATTGTCTTGCTTGGGATCAGCTGGAGTTGCCTCTGGACTATAGATTGGCTCCATATGTTTTCTCATCATATCATCCAGGTAGAGGGGCAGCCACAGTCTTTCCTTTGTGGAGCAGCTTGTCCTTGTGAAGGAGGGCAGAACGTTGGGATGAGTGAGAAAAAAACACCCCTCTTGAAAGCTTCTGCTCAGAACTGGCACACTGACGTTTCCATTCACAGTTTGTTGGTCAAAGTAATTAATTCACAAGTCCAAAGTCAATGGGGTGAAGTTGTGTACTCTGCCTACTAGAAAGTATGGGCATGTTTAGTGAAAATGGATAAAGGTGTGTTTCCCTATTGTAGGGACAGAGCAAAGATTTGAAAAAAAATCTTTTCAACCACACAAACCATATAATGACCTGAATAAAGGTTCACCATAATACATGCCTATTATTACGAGATGTTCTTAGTTCCAAGGTAGTATAATAGGTAACATAATCACAGAAGACTGCCTGTCTCAATCATGGCCTCATTTAATTTAATTTTCCTAGAAAACTAGGAAAGAAAGAATTCTTCCACTACTTCCCACACCTAATGTCTCCATCTGATTATGTATGCACACTAGAGGACATATTCATCTGATTATAGAAGATTTATTGTCTCTCCTCTTCAAGGGGGTATATAGTGGAAATTGCTTGGGATCTGTTTTCATATGGATGTGAGTTTCAGTACAACTCAGGAACTAAATAGCTAAGAGGAATTTGGGGCCGTTTTTTGCACTTTTCCAGTCTCCATTTATTTATATGTAGCATGGAGACACAGGGCCTTCTTTACTGCATTGCTCTGCAGATTAAATGAGATATCCTATGCAAATTATCTACTATGACTCTCATAAAAATTAATGTCATTTCCCTTTTCCTAAATCTCATTCATTATCAAAGGTCAACCTTATATTCCAATGCCTCCCCTAAAACACCTTTAACTTCCTTCTGAATTAATTGAGCTTCTTCTCTTCTGAATATCTGCGGTTCTCTACGGGAGAGATCTGTAGCCTGCTCCTGGGTTCATGAATGGATTTCAAAAGTTCATACATTGCCTTTCTGTCCTCTGGAATCAATATGAAATATTTTTTGTGTGAACCATATGCATCTTCTCGGGAGAGGCTACATCGTATTCATGCGAACATCAAAATGGTATTGGACCCAGAATAGGTTCTGAACCATTGAGCAGAGATGAACTATTGACCCTTGTCATATACTACCTTGTATGCTGGATATTGTTGCATGCTGTTAGCTCCCTTTCTTCATCTATATTGTGACTTTCTTGAGGGAATTAAACATATCCTCCATGACTTACGTATATTCTATAACTTGTAGCGTAGGCTGAACACTTGATGAAAGTTCAAGAAATATTTGTTAATTACTCAACTAAGAGTTTTTAAAATACCATCATCATAACCACCAGGGTGCTAACAAGTGAAACATTTAACAACGATGCTGAAGGCATGTAGAGGAAAAAATAATATGAAACAAAAACAACAGAAAACTCTGATGGTAGCAGAGTCAGTCTGTCTGTGGACCCCTTCTGGTGGGTGAAGGGTGCCTACAGTCCCTTGTACCATGTCCTACAATATGTCTGTGAAACGCTGCATCAGATGTGATTAAAACATGTCTCCATACTGATTAAAACTCGTATTCTTACATTTTCTAAGAGAAATGTGGAAAACATTAGTGATTATAAATGTGGCTATAGGTTTAAACTAGAAGAAAAAGGCTGTTGGAGAAGTGACATTTTGACAGAATGTTGGAGTAAAGCAGTTCCTTTTAGGGAACTCTGGCTCTCTTTGCAAGCAGAGCCTCTCTTCATCTATATAGGTTGATGTTTGGCTCCAAATATAAGTTGAAGAAAAGGAAGAAAACAATAAATAATGATAAATGAAGTTGTTTGTGCTTTTTCTTCCTTTCCTAGGAAGCAGAAGAAATACAGGATTGAGATCATTAACCAGAATTATAAACCCCACCCAAAAATATTTTCTAGAAAATAAACTTCTAAACATCTAATAATCTTTAACTTAATTGTGAGAACTATGTAGGTTTGAAGGAGAGAGAATGATCAGGAAACTCCACAGAAGATGTAAGCAGGTTGACAAAAGGTAGGGAGCAAGCATGTTGTCAGAAGTCAAGGAGGTTTGTTGGTCCTATGCCTCCTTATTGGTGATTACTTTCATGATTCAGGTCTTTGATTCCACAAGGTTTTCAAAGTGATTTTAGGGGACACATCATCAAGGGCAGCATGGCCATAGAATTCAAAAGACACACTCGCTACATAAAAATTCACAAGCGTATATATTCTCAAGTCAATCCTGTAACACTTTCGGAGGGCCAGATTTCGTATGCCTAGCAACAATTCTATTTTTTGTGTGTGTTTTATCCTTTTTCTCAGCTTCCTTGCTAGGCTTTAGGGAATTAGCAGGACTTACCACCAATTGGATTGCAGAGCTTTTTGGCCCAGAGTGAGGCTTGCTATCATCAGGTATGTAAAATCTTGCCCAGTGTAGTCAGAAGTTAAAATCAAGCCATCATAAACCTGCAGGACTTATGACCCTGAAGGCCCTGGGGGAAATTTCCTGGACCAGACCTCAATGGAACTTTGCCCAACACCCCAAATGGGAAATATATATGAACTGATTCTGTGCAGTGTGAAGGCTGAGGCAGCAGCAGAATGCTTTTACAGACTGATACAATGATAGATTAGCACACATTTAATCCTAGGTTAGGAGTTTGAGGAAGTCAGTCTTCCTCAACCCCTCCTCCCTGTTTGTTAATGTTAATAGTCCAGAGTGCTGGGTTGAATGGTAATGGGCATTTTTCTTTTGTGACACAATTATTCTATATTTAAGCCAATTAGAAAGTAATTTCATGAAGACAGGAAGTGCCAGTGGGACACTAGTGTGGCTAAAATTTGCTGTAGGACTGTAGACTTCCAGTCTAATTGAGGGTGGAGAAATAAAAGGAAATTTTAAAATAAATATCTGATGGCAAAAAATAAATAACATTACATTTAAAAGGACCCACACATCACTGACTTTAAGAAACTCTGCTCCCATACAAACTTATAGAACAAATGAATTAAGAACTATTGTTTATATTATACAAATTCTTTGTTTTTTGCTAGAGTTTCCATAAGGGATAAGCTTCCTGATTATATCTAATACATATTTGATTTCCAATAATCCAATGGGTATACCACTTTTCAGGAACCAACTTATTGTGAAAAGAGAGCTACTTTGCAAAATTATTATCGCAAAAAGATGCCATGTTGAAAAAGACTTAAGATAATAACACAAAGTTCTTGGCCACAGTTTATGAGGAAGAGGGGAGTTACAGGCTGTTTGGAGAAAAGCTGAAGAAACAGTCCCCAATGACAGAGTCTGTCAATCTGATGTTGTATGAACATCTAATGATGGATTTTGAGTGTGCAAATAGTCTAGCTGCACACTCTAATCAGAAAATACAGACAATACCAAAGCTGTAGGGTTTAACCCTCTTGGTTAGATTCCGTATTAAATTCTGTATTTCATCAGAGTTAAGCAAAAACCAAAACCAAAAACAAAAACCAAAACCAAATTACAGGTCTCTGAATGAGCATTAGAAACCTCCTTTAGTTTGTCTCTAACAACAGAGTTCTTTACAGTTGGATATCTCTAAGACACACAACACACCCTTACCTTAGCTTCTAGGTATTTTAAATTGTCTGACTTAATATAAGCTCTAAATATCAACACTTGTAGCTGGAGATTTCTACATCCTATTCCCATGCCAGTGGAAAATGAGAAGTAAATATATTTGCATACATAGTGGTTCTACCAGAAGAACTAGAAGCGATGAACCTTGCTCCCAGGGAAATTGCCCAGGGATTGCTCTAATAGAGGTAGGTTGGCTACATCAAGGCCTGCAATCTGCTTGATTTTTTTTCTTGTGGGGCTTTTCTTCCCATCTTTGAGATGTGCTCTGGAAGTCATTAAGAAGAATAAAAGGAAGCCCTAGGATTCAGAACTGTGCTGTTGTTAGAGACAGTGTGAGTTCAGGGTGGCCTGCTTAGAGTGCAGACTCAGATGTTAGTTCTTGGATGTGTCCAAGATCCCCAATTGCTTGGACTTCTCTGCCCTTTAAGATTTAAGCAACAATGAATATGAGGCCCATTAAAAATATAGTGGTATATCTGGTGTCTTTTCTAACATATCTAGAGATTCTTGGTGGTGGTGATGATGGTAGTGATGGTGTGTGTGTGTGTGTGTGTGTGTGTGTGTGTGTGTGTGTGTGTCTGGTGTTGGGGCAGGGAGCTTTCTCTTGGTGCTCTGACTCTTAATTATTACTTGCAATGAATTCTCTGGGCCATCTTGGCTGTTTCTTCCTGTTGTTTTCCTTCACCATGTCATCTACTGGGCATAATCCCAATCTCCACTTGTGCCCAGTCCTCCCTCCCCTTTCCTCCCTTCCCCTTCTCTCTCTTTCTTTCCCTCTCCCACCCCCACTTCTTTCTTTTCTTTAGAGACAGGGTCTCACTCTGTTGCTCACACACAAGTGCAGTGGCCAGTGGCATGATCATAGCTCACTGTAAACTTAAACTCTTGGGCTTCGGTGATCCTCTAGCCTCAGGCTCCCAAGTAGCTGCGATTGCAGGTGTGTGCAGCTACACCTTTCTATTTTTTAAAAGTGTTTTGTATAGATATGGGGAGTCTCACTTTGTTGCCCATGCTAGTGTTGAATTCTTGGCTTCAAAGGACCCTCCTGTATTGGCCTCCCAAAGTTCTGGCATCACAGGCATGAGCCACCATGCCCAGCCCTAATCCCTTCTTATCCAAAGTGCACTGACTGTATGGCAGTCTTCACTAACAGTTTGGGACTAGGATTACACAATGTAAAAATCAAATGGAAACTTTACATCTTTCTTACTGGGATAATTTCTGGAACTGTAATACTTGCTTTGCCACGTTGCTGTTTGTCTCCAACTCATTCATCATTCTTCCTTCTTTTCTCCTGCTCACCTCCCTTCGACTCTTCAGCTTACACCTCATTCTCCTCCCCTCGAATTCTTACTTATTTATATAGAGATCAGTTTAGCTAATCTTACGTTTCAATTCAGACCCATCTAAGTTTGTCCTTAACTGCATTCCCAAATAAGCCCACTAAGTCTAAACAAAGATGGTTCTCTCCTCTAAGGAATTCTACTACTCAGCATAGTTAAGTAATTATGTTCAAGGAATTCTCGCTTGGCGGCATCACTACACACCTATTATTCAATCAGTAAAAGTACTTTTTGAACATCTATGGAAGCCAAGACATCAAAGTCTTTTAAATCTACTCCCTCCATAGGCATGGTAGAGGAGTAGCCCTTTTTTATTGACCACAGCAGCCGTGAGGTGGAATAATAAAGGCCCTGGGATTTCTCCTCTGTCAATTCCATCCCCATTTTGTCCTGAGTAGAAATGGGACAGACACAGGTGGTGGTGGTTGTTTTTCCAGTTCTTTTCTAAAATCTCCCTGCGGTTCCAAGAGACTGCTGCTCCCTGTTTCCTCTGCCGTGCCACATGCAACGCTGGGGACCAAACAGTCTGCTGAGAACTGTTGCTGTTCTCATCCCAGTTCAGGACCGATGTTTCCCTGCATTGGGCCAGGCCCCATGAGGACCCTTCAATTAGAGCACCACGAGGTGGCTTTAATCCATTTCAAATACCTCTGTTTACACAGCTTTCAAAGTCTGTTTCTAGATCCATTTGTTTCCAAGTCCTTCATGATTAAAGGTTTAAAACTAGGCATGTAATTTTCTTTTGTGCTGATATATGTTCTATTGAGCATCCTCTTTTGAAAAAGTAAAACCAGTTCTGCCCATCTTGAAGTTCTAATGTAATAGGACCACTCTCTATCTACACCCCACCCCACCTTGCCTCATGATCTTTGCAGGTTATATCCGGAATACTTTAGCAGCTACTGTATCCACAATCAACAACACTCCCTTTGATGCTGTGCAGTCCATGAGAAGCACTGAAAACAAGTTTCTGCAGCAGATTTTTACAGTTAAGTTCTCCAACATGCTCCTGGACTTCTCCTGAATTAACTTTAGGCTACTAGACTTATGATACTAAGACTAAATATTTCATCACCTCCTTTTCCTTGTTTCTTGCTGATTATTATACTTTGCTTAGAGACCTTCACACTGCATGATTTGTTCTTTGTCCTTCAAAATTACTTAAGCAGAGGAATGGCTCCTCCTTCCTCCCAGGTATCTGTGGGCACCTGTCATTTTCTTGGCAATTTTCATTTTTTCTACTTTTGAATTTTGTTTCCATGACCATCAGAAACTTTTTAAATAGCACTTTCAAAGTTCTCAGTGCCTTTGTACTTACAAAAAGTAAGCACTTCCAGAAATAACAGAAAGAGAGGCATCGCAGTGTGGACTAACAGAGAGAGGAAAGTTGAACCTTAAATATGACCAATGACAGCACCTGTGGTGGGTGGCAGAGTTCACAGTATTTGGCTTTGGGATATCACTTTATGACTGTGAACATATATATGCTGACAGTTTGTCAGGAGATGATATCTATATATCTCTCTTGCTACTGAAGTGTTCTTGAGAGGATCCCTAGCAGCTGGGTCTACGTGCACTATCAGTCTGGGATACATAGTTAGCATTCCTAATTGAATCTCTATTCTGAGATGTACTGATTAATTCTATGCCTTGTGGACAGCTAGTTTATTTTCCAGGGACCTCCCTCTCAGGTGCTGGCAGAGATTTCTTCTGCCTTTCTTTTTTCAGGAGCCTTTATCTCTGAGACCCACTGAGGAGTGGAGAGAGGAGTTAAAGAGAGCATTAACAGTATTTCTACTGAAGTATCTTTCTTCCAGATGGCCTAGATGATCTCGTGCACACACTTTCCTAGTGGCCATGCTTTTTATTCCAGTGTTCTTAAGAGTTCCAGATCAGGTTCTTATCATGATCCTTGCTAGAGTGATGAATTAATATCAGGACTTTTTCCTCTATTTCTCTCTCGACTAGACAGTCCCCAGTGACGAAACAGAATCACTGAAGATTTCACTGAAGATTCAGTGGAATCTTTGCTATTCCACTGCCTCTCCGTCCCAGGAGAATCACAGAGGGTGTAGGAATAGAGGAGCTAGATGTAGTCTCAGATCAAACCTTGTCTTGGCCTGCTTGATACACTCAAGGACCCAGAAGATCTTTGTTTTACTAATTTTATAGGATTTTGCCCTATAGCTTAACCCAAAAGATGCCAAGACTTTACGATAAATTGTTACCCTGGAAACTCAGGGAAACCCAGGATAAACCCAGAGTATGAAATCATTGTTTAGAATGTCCCTGGCCTGCTCTTTCTAATTCTTGGTTAACGCTTTTTGGACAGGCTCTCTGTTGCTGAGGAGGAGGCCTGAAACTGCACATGCTTCATAAACAGATGAGAAGTCAAACTGCTTCACAGGGGACCCAACCTACAGGCAAAGAGCCCTGCTTTGAACTTCAAAATGCTTTGTTTAGCTTTCATTCCATAGCAAATAAAATACAAACCTATGCCTGTCTCTCCTGTGTACTCTCAGCCTCATACCTGTTAACATCTTTGGTTCTTCAGTTCAGAAGTGTCACATGCACATTTCTTGGACCCATTTTGTTCTGGGAATTGTTGCACAGCACCACCTCATATAAAAAACAAGAAAGAACAGTAAGACAGCTGTTTGCTGTCATGATCACGATTAGTGTTTCTGTGGCATATTTTTTCCACCCTTTCTACTTTTAACCGGTTTGTGTCTTTACATTAAGATTCATTTTTTTTTTTTTTGAGACAGAGTTTCACTCTTATTACCCAAGCTGGAGTGCAATGGCACAATCTTGGCTCACCGCAACCTCTGCCTCCCAGATTCTCCTGCCTCAGCCTCCCAAGTAGCTGGGATTACAGGCATGAACGACCATGCCTGGCTTTTAAAAAAATTTTTATTTTGTATTTTTAGTGGAGACAGGGTTTCTTCATGTTGATCAGGCTGATCTCGAACTCCTGACCTCAGGTGATCCGCCTGCATTGGCCTCTGAAAGTGCTGGGATTACAGGCGTGAGCCACCATGCCTAGCCAGATTCATGTCTTTTTAAATAGATAACATAGGGTTAATCTTGCTTTTTTATTCATTATGAAAATCTCCACTTATTGTAGTTTACTTCATTCACACTTAAGGTGATTATTGATCTGGTTGGGTTTAAGTCAGCCATCTTGCTGTTCATTTTTTGTGACATCTGTTCTTTCTTCCTTGATTTTCCTCATTTTCTGCCTTCTTTTGAATTAATTGAGAAATTTTCATGATTTTATTTTATGACCACTTAACAGCTCATTATCCAGAACTTGTTGATTTAGTTTTTAATAGTTTCTCTAGATTTACAGTCTTCCGCTTAAAATTTTCACTTTCTATTTTAAAATGATACTACACTATTTCATTTATAAAGAAAGAACTTTACCACAATATATCCTCATTTCTATTGTCAGTACTTTGGCTATTAAAGTCATATAGTATAAAACTCATAATACATTTTTCTTATTTTTACTTTAAATGTACATATGTCATACATTTCACAATAAATTTCTACTAGTTTTGCTTTATCTCAAGTAAAATAAAATAGAAAGTTTAAAAATATTTATTCAAATAGCATTACTGGAGTGCTCATGCTTTGACTGGAAATGAATTCTCTCTGTTTTTCTGTTTGTCTGAAAAAGTCTATATTGTTCCTTATTTTAGAAATTTTTCCTTGATTTGGAATTAGAGGTTGATAAGTTTTTTTTTGTTGTTTTCTTTTTAACTTTAAGCACTTTAAGTATGTTATTCCTTTGTCTTTAGGCTTCATAGTTACTGCCAAGAAATCTATTATGTGTGTTACCTTAGTTTCACATAAGTAATGTTAAGCAATGGCCATCTTTTTTTTCTCTGCTTTTAAGATTTTTCTTTTATGCTTTTTTTTTTTTTTTTTAAACACGGAGTCTTGCTCTGTTGCCCAGGCTGGAATACAGTGGTGTGATCTCGACTCACTGTAACCTCCTCCTCCCAGGTTAAAGCGATTCTCCTGCCTCAGCCTCCTGAGCAGCTGGGACTACAGGTGTGCGCCACCATACTGCCTAATTATTTTTGTATTCTTAGTAGAGATGGGGTTTTGCCGCGTCAGCCAGGCTGGTCTCAAATTCCTGACCTCATGTGATCCACCCACCTAGGCCTCCTAAAGTGCTGGGATTACAGCATCCAGCCTCTTCCATGACTTTTTAAAAGAAATGTGATTAGTATGTACTGTACCTTGAATTATTTTTTTCGTTTTTGTTTTGTATATAGCTTTCTTTGGGCTCATTGAGATTTTTGTAGCATCAAATTTGGAACAAATTTCAGCCATTATGTCTCCCACAATTTTTATTCTTTCACTCTTTCTGTTCTCCCCTTCACAGATTATGAAATACATGTTAGACCTCTTGCTGTTATCTCACAAATAATTTTTCAGTCTTTTACCCCTATTTCTGCTTCATTTGGATAATTTGTATTACTGTGTCTTCAGTTTTACTAATCTTTTCTTTTAGAAGGTTTAATCCTTTTCATTTAAGATATTGTTGGTTTTTTTCCTAGATACTTTGTTTGGTTTATTTTTATATTTTCCATTTATATCCTCATTATGTTTATTTTTATATTTTCCATTTATATCCTCACTATGTTCATGTGTTTTATTAAATACTTGAATGTAGTTAAAATAGTTGTTTTAATAACTTTGATTGCAATTTCATCATTTTCATCATTTGCTGATGCATTTCTTTTGAAACATTTTTATCTTGGTTATAAACTGCATTTTCCTGCTTTTGGAATATTTGATAATATATTGTTGTATGCTGAAATTTTTGAATATTATGTCATCAACTGTCTGGATTTTGTTGTCGTCTTTTAAAGAGTCCTGGCATTTCTTTTGGTGTTGGTTTGCTGTTCATTTTTATTCTCTTGAGACTTTTTAAAACTTATTAGGGTGATTGTAGAGTATCCTACACTTTACAGATATTTAAATCCCCTTCTAAAGTATAGCCTTTCTGGTGTTTCTACTGAATGCCTGAAGTGGTCAAGACTTTCTGTCTTATCTTGTCAGGAATATAATACCTCCTCTTATTTTTTGTTTCATATATATTTTTCATTGGGTTCATTGAGCTTTTTCTATCCTGAAATTCAGAACAAATTTCAGCCATTATTTCTCCCAAAATTTGTGTTCTTTCACGCCTCCTGTTCTCCCACTCCTTGGACTGTAAATATACATATGTTAGACCACTTGTTATTATCTAGTACATTCCAGAGTGATCACATCACATTCATTTTTCAGCTCAGCCCCAGGTGAGCTCTGGAAACCATTCAGTTCATAACTCCTGAGCTACTGCTTACCTAGTCCCTTGATTTTCTACCCTCTGCATAAGATCTTAGTATTCAGCTAAGACTTAAGAGGACTTTATGCAGATTTCAGAAACTATTTTTCTGCATAGGGGTCCCTGAACTTCCTTGCAACTTTTAGCTCTTTTAGGCTTCCTGAAGTCTGATTCTCTATCTCCTTAAGTTAGTAAAACTGCCATGCCATGCTTGGGAGACCCCCACCTTCCTTCATGGCCTGCAATATGATTTCAAGCAGAAAGTAAGCTTAATTGTGGGAATCATCTTTCTTTTTTCCTTTTCCTTAGAGATCAGAATCCTGCTGCGCATGTTGGCCAATGGCTGCAAACAGCTGTTTCATTTCCCCCCTCTAGCTTTCGAATTATTTATTCGAGGAAGGGAAATCAAATCTTTGCTACATCTTCACAGCTGAAAGTAGACTGTGCAGCTGGGATTAAGTTCAGATCAGAATATAGAGGCGGAGTGAGTATTCTGAATTATCCAGGTGGGCCCAATGTAGCCACAGATGCCCTTTATAACTGAAAGGAGGAAGAAGAACCAGTCAAAGAGAGCTGTGGTGACAGATGCAGAGAGTGGAGTGCTTATGAGAAAAGGAGTTCTGGCAGCTTAGAGACTGAAAAAAGCAAGGGAAAGATGAGAGATTTTCCTTTAGAGCCTCTAGAATGAATGCAGCTTTGCCAACACCATGATGTTGCTGTTGGAAGACACATTTCAGACGTCTGCCCTTCAGAGCTGTAAGAAAATAGATTTGTGTTGCTTTAGACCACTGTTTGTGGCTATTTGTTACAGCAACAATAGGAAACTAATACAGTTTTTTCTTAATTATACTTTAAGTTCTGGGGTACCTGTGCAGAATGTGCAGGTTTGTTACAAAGATATACCTGTGCCATGGTGGTTTGCTGCGTCCATCACCCTGTCATCAACATTAGGTATTTCTCCTAATGCTATCCCTCCCCAATCATCCCACTGCCTGCTATCCCTCCCCTAGCTCTCCACCCACCAACAGGTCCCAGTGTGTGATGTTCCTCTCCCTGTGTCCATGTGTTCTCATTGCTCAATACCCACTTATGAGTGAGAACATGCAGTGTTTGGTTTTCTGTTATTGTATCAGTTTGCTAAGAATGATGGTTTCAGCTTTATCCATGTTGCTGCAAAGGACCATAAACTCATCCTTTTTTATGGCTGCATTGTATTCTATGGTGTATATGTGCCACATTTTCTTTATCCAGTTTATCATTGATGGGCATTTGGATTGGTTCCAGGTCTTTACTATTGTGAACAGTGCTACAATAAACAAACATGTACATGTGTCTTTATAATAGAATGAGTTATAATCCTTTGGGTATATAACCACTAATGGGATTGCTGAGTCAAATGGTATTTCTAGTTCTAGATCCTTGAGGAATCACCACACTGTTTTCCACAATGATTGAACTAATTTACACTCCTACAAACAGTGTAAAAGCATTCCTGTTTCTCCACATTGTCTCCAGCATCTGTTGTCTCCTGATTTTTTAGTGATCACCATTCTAGCTGGCATGAGGTGGTACCTCAATGTGGTTTTGATTTGCATTTCTCTAATCAGTGATGATGAACTTTTTTCCCTATGTGTTGGCTGCATAAATGTCTTCTTTTGAAAAGTGTCTGTTCATATCCTTTGCCCACTTTTGAATCAGTTTGGTTTTTTCTTGTAAATCTGTTTTAGTTCTTTGTAGATTCTGGATGTTAGCCCTTTGTCAGATGGATAGATTGCAAAAATTTATTCCCATTCTGTTGGTTGCCAGTTCACTCTAATGAGAGCTTCTTTTGCTGTGCAGAAGCTCTGGAGATTAATTAGAATCCCATTTGTTTATTTTGGTTTTTGTTGCCATTGCTTTTGTTGTTTTAATCATGAATTCCCTGCTCGAGCCTATGTCCTGAATGGTACTGCCTAGGTTTTCTCCTAGGGTTTTTATGGTGTTAGGTCTTAGGTTTAAATCTTTAATCCATCTGGAGTTAATTTTTGTATAATCTGTAAGGAAGGGATCCAGTTTCAGCTTTCTGCATATGGCCAGCCAGTTTTCCCAACAAAATTTATTAAATAGGGAATCTTTACCCCATTGCTTGTTTTTGTCAGGTTTGTGAAAGATCAGATGCTTGTAGATGGGTGGTGTTATTTCTGAGGCCTCTGTTCTGTTCCGTCAGTCTATATCTCTGTTTTGGTACTAGTACCATGCTCTTTTGATCACTGTAGCCTTGTAGTGTAGTTTGAAGTTGGGTAGCATGATGCCTCAAGCTTTGTTTTTGTTGTTGTTGTTGTTGTTGTTTTGCTTAGGATTGTCTTGGCTGTGCAGGCTCTTTTTTGGTTCCAAATGAAGTTTAAGGTGTTTTTTTTGTTTGTTTTTGTTTTTGTTTTTTTCCAATTCTGTGAAGAAAGTCAATGGTAGCTTGATGGAGATAGCATTGAATCTATAAATTACTTTGTGCAGTATGGCCATTTTCATGATATTGATTCTTCCTAATGAGCATGGAATGTTTTTCTGTCTGTCTGTATCCTCTCATTTCCTTTAGCGGTAGCTTGTAGTTCTCTTTAAAGAAGTTCTTCACATCCCTTGCTGGTTGTATTCCTAGGTATTTATTCTCTTTGTAGCAATTGCGAATGGAAGTCACTCATGATTTGACTCTCTTTTTGTCTATTAGTAGTATATAGGAATGCTTGTGATTTTAGCACATTGATTTTGTATCCTGAGACTTTGCTGAAGTTGCTTATCAGCTTAAGGATATTTTGGGATGAGACAATGGGGTCTTCTAAATGTGCAATCATGTCATCTTCAAATAGAGACAATTTGGCTCCCTCTTTTCCTAATTGAAGACCTTTTATTTTTTTTTTCTTGCCTGATTGCCCTGGCCAGAACTTCCAATATGATGTTGAATAGGCATGGTAAGAGAGGGCATTCTTGTCTTATGTCAGTTTTCAAAGGAAATGCTTCCAGTATTTTTCCATTCAGTATGATATTTGCTGTGGGTTGGTCATAAATAGCTCTTATATTTTGAGATACATTCCATTGATACCTAGTTTATTGAGAGTTTTTAGCATAAAGGGGTGTTGGATTTTACCATAAAGGCCTTCTCTGCATCTATTGAGATAATCATATGGTTTTTGTCTTTGGTTCTATTTATGTAATGGATTATGTTTATAGATTTGAGTATGTTGAACCAGCCTTGCATCATAGGGATGAAGCTGACTTGAGTGTGATGGATAAGCTTTTTGATGTGCTATTGGATTCAGTTTGCCAGTATTTTATTGAGGATTTTTGTATCAATGTTCATCATAGATATTGGCCTGAAATTTTCTTTTTTTGTGTGTCTCTGCCAGGTTTTCGTATCAGGATAATGTTAGTCTCATAAAATGAATTAGGGACGATTCTCTCTTTTTTTATTGTTTGTAATAGTTTCAGAAGGAATGGTACAAGCTCCTTTTTGTACCTCTGGTAGAATTTGGCTATGAACCTATCTGGTCCTGGACTTTTTTGGTTATTAGGCTATTAATTGCTGCCTCAATTTCAGACCTTGTTGTTGGTCTATTCAGGGATTCAACTTCTTCCTGGTTTAGTCTTGGGAGTGTGTAAGTATCCAGGAATTTATCCATTTCTTCTAGATTTACTGGTTTATTTGCATAGAGGTGTTTGTAGTATTCTCTGATGGTAGTTTGTATTTCTGTGGAATTGGTGGTGATATCTCCTTTATCATTTTTTATTGCATTTATTTGATTCTCTCTCTTTTCTTCTTTATTATTCTAGCTAGTGGTCTATCTATTTTGTTGATCTTTTCAAAAAACCAGCTCCTGGATTCATTGATTTTTTGAAGGGCTTTTGTGTCTCTATCTTCTTCAGTTCTGCTCTGATCTTAGTTATTTCTTGTCATCTGCTAGCTTTTGAATTTGTTTGATCTTGCTCCTTTAGTTATTTTAATTGTGACATTCGGGTGTGAATTATAAATCTTTCCTGCTTTCTCTTTTGGGCATTTAGTGCTATAAATTTCCCTCTAGACGCTGCTTTAAATGTGTCCCAGAGATTCTGGTATGTTGTCTTTTCTTTCTCATTGGTTTCGAAGAACATCTTTATTTCTGCCTTCATTTCATTATTTATCCAGTAGTCATTCAGGAGTACATTGTTTGGTTTCTATTTAGTTGTGTAGTTTTGAGTGAGTTTCTTAATCCTGAGTTCTAATTTGATTGCACTGTGGTCTGAGAGACTGTTTGTTATGATTTCCATTCTTTTTCATTTGCTGAGAAGTGTTTTATTTCCAATTATGTGGTCAATTTCAGAATAAGTGTGATGTGGTGCTGAGAAGAATGTATATTCTGTGGATTTGGGGTGGAGAGTTCTATAGATGTCAATTAGGTCCCCAAATCGGAATTCAAGTCCTGGATATCCTTGTTAATTTTCTGTGTCTTTGATCTGTCTAATATTGACAGTGGATGCTAAAGTCTCCCACCATTATTATGTGGGAGTCTCTCTTTGTAGCTCATTAAGAACTTACTTCATGTTTCTGGGTGCTCCTGTATTGGGTGCATATATTAGAATAGTTAGCTCTTCTTGTTGTATTGATCCTTTTACCATTATGTAATGCCCTTCTTTGTCTCTTTTGATCTTTGTTGGCTTAAAGTCCATTTTATCAGAGACTAGGATTGCAACCCTTGCTTTTTTTTTGCTCTCCATTTGCTTGGTAAATCTTCCTCCATCCCTTTATTTTGAGTCTATGTGGGTCTTTGCACATGAGATGGGTCTCCTGAATACAGCACACCAAGGGGTCTTGACTCTTTATCCAATTTACCAGTCTGTGTCTTTTGATTGGGGCATTTAGCCCATTTATATTAAAGTTAATATTATTATGGGTGAATTTGATCCTGCCATTTTGATGCTAGCTGGTTGTTTTTCCCATGAGCTGATGCAGTTTCTTCATAGTGTCAATGATCTTTACAATTTGGTATGTTTTTGCAGTGGCTGGTACTGGTTGTCCTTTTCCATGTTTAGTGCTTCCTTCAGGAGCTCCTGTAAGGCAGGCCTGGTGGTGACAGAGTCTCTCAGCATTTTCTTGCCTGTAAAGGATTTTATTTCTCCTTCACTTATGAAGTTCAGTTTGGCTGGATGAGAAATTCTGGGTTGAAAATTCTTTTCTTTAATAATGTTAAATATTGGCCACCACTCTCTTCTGGCTTGTAGGGTTTCTGCCGAGAGATTCACTGTTAGTTTGATGGGCTTCCTTTTGTTGGTAACCCGACCTTTCTCTCTGGCTGACCTTAGAATTTTTTTCTTCATTTCAACCCTGGTGAATCTGTTGATTATGTGTCTTGGGGTTGCTCTTCTTGAGGAATATCTTTGTGGTGTTCTCTGCATTTCCTGAATTTGAATGTTGTCCTGCCTTGCTATGTTGGGGAAGTTCTCCTGGATAATATCCTGAAGAGTGTTTTCCAACTTGGTTTCATTCTCCCCCTCACTTTCAGGTACACTGATCAAACGTAGATTAGGTCTTTTCACATAATCCCATATTTCTTGGAGGCTTTGTTCATTTCTTTTAACTCTTTTTTCTCTAATCTTGCCTTCTCACTTTATTTCATTGTGTTGACCTTCAATCTCTAATATCCTTTCTTTCACTTGATCGATTCAGTTATTGAAACTTGTATATCCTTCACAAAGTTCTTGTGCTGTGTTTTTCAGCTCCATCAAGTTTTTAATGTTCTTCCCTATGTTTTCTATTCTAGGTAGCTTTTAGTCTAACCTTTTTTCAAGGTTCTTTGTTTCCTTGCATTGGGTTAGAACATGCTTCTTTAGCTTGGAGAAGTTTATTATTACCCACCTTCTAAAACCTGCTTCTGTGAATTCATCAAACTTATTCTCCATCCAGTTTTGTTCCCTTGCTGGTGAGGAGTTGTGATCCCCTGCAGGAGATGAGTTGTTCTGATTTTTGGAGATTTCAGCCTTTTTGAGCTGGTTTCTTCCCAACTTTGTGGATTTATCTACCTTTGGTCTTTGAAGTTGGTGACTTTTGCATGGTGTTTCTAAGTGGATGTCTTTTCTGTTGATGTGAAACTATTTCTTTCTGTTTGCTAGTTTTCTTTCTAACAGTCAGGCCCCTCTGCTGCAGGTTGCTGGAGTTTGTTGGAGGTCTACTCCAGACCCTGCTTGCCTGGAAATCACCAGCAGGGGTTGCAGAACAGCAAAGATTGCTGCCTGGTCCTTCCTCTGGTAGCTTTGTCCCAGAAGAGTACCCACCAGATGCCAGCCAGAGCTCTCCTGTATGAGATGTATGTCAGCCCCTTCTGGGAAGTGTCTCCCAGTCAGGATACACGGTGTCAGGGAGCCACTTGAGGAGGCAGTCTACTCCTATCAGAGCTCGAGCACTGTGCTGGGAGATCTGTTGCTTTCTTCAGAGCTGCCAGGCAGGGACATTTAAGTCTGCTGAAGCTGAACCCTCAACTGCCCCTTTTCCTGGGTGCTCTGTTCCAGGAAGGTGGGGCTTTACTTATAAATCCCTGATGGGCTGTTGCCTTTTTTCAGAGATGCCTTGCCCAGCAAGAAGGAAGTCTAGTGACTCCATCTGCCTGCCTGCAGAGCCCTTGCTGAGCTGCTGTGGGCTCAGCCCAGTTTCTGTGTAAACTTCCTGGTGACTTTGTTTACATAGGTGGGGTTAAAACCACCTTCCCAAGCCTCAGCAATGGCAGTCACCCCTCCCCACACCGAGCTCAAACATCCCAGGTTGAGCTCAGACTGCCATGCTGGCTGCGAGAATTTCAAGCCAGTGGATCTTAGCTTGCTGGTCTTTGTGGGGGTGGGGCCTGCCAAGCCAGATCACTTGGCTCCCTGGCTTCAGCCCCCTTTTTCTGGGGAAAGAGCAGTTCTGTCTTGTTGGTGTTCCAGGTGCCCCTGGGATATGAGGAAATAAAAAACTGCTGTGGCTAAAACAGTTGCCCAGTTTTGTGCTGGAAACCTGAGGTGCTGGTGTGGGCCCTGGAGGGAATCTCATGTTCTGGGGGTTGTAAAGACCGTGGGAAAAGTACAGTATCTGAGCCAGAGTACCAGTGTCAGGAAAAGTCCCTAATGGCTTCCCTTGGCTAGGAGAGGGAGTTATCTGGCCCCTTGCCCTTCCCAGGTGAGGCAACACCCCACCCTGCTTTGGCTTTCCCTTCTTGGGCTGCACCCACTGTCTAACCAGTCCTAATGAGATGAACCAGATATCTTAGATGGAAATGCAGAGATCACCCACCTTCTGCATCATTCTTGCTGGGAACTGCACATCAGAGCTGTTCCTATTCAGCCATCTTGCCAGCAATCCTCAGCTAATACAGTTTTTAAGAAGACAAAGTTCCTGTATTAGGCTGTTCTTGTATTGAAATGCCTGAGTAATTTATAAGAAAAGAAGTTTAATTGGTTCATGGTTCTTCAGGCTTTACAGGAAGCATGATGCTGGCATCTCACCTTCTGAGGAGGCCTCAGGAAACATAATCATGGCAGGATGTGAAGGGGGAGCAGGTACATCACATGGTGAGAGCAGGAGCAAGAAAAAAGGGAGGGGTGCCCTGCACTTCTAAACAGGCAGATCTTGCAGGTACCTTAGATGGAAAGGTATTGTACCAGGGAGATGGTGCTAAACCATTCATGAGAAGTTCATTCCCATGATCTAATCACCTGCCCCCGGGCCACACCTCCAATACTGGGGATTACAATTCAATGTGAGATTTGGACAGGGACACATATCCAAACTATATTCGTTCCTGTCTTCAAGGACACTATGATTAGTGCTTAAACATTTTTTAATGGGCCTATGTTAGCCAGTCTCAATTCGTTGTTCTTTGCTCTACATTAATATTTTCCAATTGCCAGTCAGTGGGGCACCATCATGACTTTACTATAGCTTTGTATCAACTGATACCACACCAGTAACTTTTGTAGATAGCATTATGTGAATCACCATGATACCAAGCAAGTACTATAACCTCTTCATTAGCAAATATGTTTGTGACGATCACAGGTTTGAAATGCTAATTATATTATTTGTGAATATGCCTTAAAATATGCCATATCTGGCCAGGTGCAGGCGCAGTGGCTCACCTTGTAATTCCAGCACTTTAGGAAGCAGAGGCATGTGCATCACTTGAGCTCAGGAGTTCGATAACAGCCTGGGCAAAATGGCGAAACCCCATCTCTACAAAAAATACATGCTAGGCATGGTGGCATGTGCCTGTAGTCCCAGCTACTTTTGAGGCTGAGGTGGGAAGATCTCTTGAGCCCGGGTGGCTGGTGGAGGTTGTGGTGAGACAGGATTGTGTCACTACATTCCAGCCTGTGTGACAGAGCCAGACCCTGTCTCAAAAAAGAAAAAAAAAAGTCCTATCTACCAAAATTATTCTCCCTCATATCCCTGTATGTGACTTACAAACTATCAGTGATGCACACCAATAATTTGGGACACCTAGCTGCACTCCGCCCAACATTCAGCAGGATTTTCCCATGCTGGAGCTTTATGTTGGAGACCGTAGCTTGCTTTGACAAGACGTGGGTTAAGCAGCATGACTACCCACCAGCATAACAACTATGATGGAAAGATGCCAGAAACCGGATTCTTGCTGATCTCTGATGCTATTAGGCAGCAATCTTTAATCAACTCTCCTCTCCTAAGAGCTTGTAGGTAGGTGTAATCTGGAAGAGAAGCACAGGGTCTTGAACGTTTGAAACCCTCCCACAGGCAGACACTCTAAGTGACTCCGTGCTGATGTTTTTCTTGAATGAAAAACAGTGGGGGGAAAAACAAAACTTTTTTTAAAAAAGAGATCTTATGTCAGCATTCAAACTCTTGGAGTTTGGTGTTGATTTAGGTAAACTTACCAGATTCTGGCATATGCTAAATAAAATGATGAGCTAGAGCCTGGAAGACAAGCCCAGTTGAACGCATGATGCAAAGCCTCTCCAAATTTGCTGCAGGAATGAGTTGGAACAGCATACAGGAGGCTATAGATAGCAGCTTTAGCAATTTTACAGCTGATCAGATGAGGCCTCACTGAATTTGGCATGACTCTGAGGGCTGCGGTTTTTCTTGCACTTCCCTTCCTTTCCCCTCATGGAGGGGTAAGACATTCCCAGACAATCTCTGAACTGTATATGGTGCACTTATTCTTCCACCTCAGGAACACTGGATTCTCTTCTCCCTCATCACTGATGTGCTCCACAGTAACCACAGTAAGGAAGACGTTAAGAGTCCTCATCCTGTCCCTCTTAATCTAGTCTAGCAGAAAGAAGACAAGAGTCACAAAACCTAAATTGCACACCTGGTTTAACCCCATACTCACTATGTGAGCTTAAGTAAGATCTCAGACTTTTTGAGTCTCTTTCCTTATCTACAAAATGTCAACAATAATACCTTAAAATGCTAGTGGTTCGAATAAAATGATATGATGAACAAAGGGAAAAAAAACTATGTGAACAAATATTTGTAAATGATAAAGTGCCTTTCCTTGCTCCATTATTGCCTTGAAGGAGATTGTCCTCTAGCATTTCTGTAGGCAAATAATTAGTGATTCATTTATTTTCACAAATGTGGAGAAAAAAGAGTGGAGAAATAACACATCCTGTTGTTTTTCTCTTAAGACCCTTGTTTCACATTTTCACCTTGAAACATCATCTGGCTACTGCTTACCTTTCTGACTCGGTTTCCTTTTGCCTCGGACCTATCTAGCCATACCAGCCTATGGTATTTCCTCACACATAGCAAGGTCATTTCCATTTCATAGCCTCTGCAGCTCAGACTTGCTTTGACTAAAACTGTCTTCCTCCTGCAGAGATGGCTCCTTCCTTAAACCTCACCTTCTCGGAGACCTTTTCCTCAATTACCTTATGTAAAAGGATCCTCTTGCTTCATAATTCTTTATAACAGTGCCCACTATATTTCTTTCATATGGCTGATTATAAACTATAATTAATCTGCATGTCAATTGGATGGCCAGTTTATTATCTGTTATAATAAAATGTAAACTCTGTGAAGGCAGGGACCATTTTCTCTTTAGATATAATGGAAAAAAGCTCAAAGAAGCAGGCATTCATTTTGGCAAAAGACCCCTTGGTAATTTGGGGAGGGGCATGACACTGATAGGAGTCTGCTGAGCAAGAGATTTGACTCTTCTTCCAGATGTCTGTTCGAGAGGATGCAGTCCTTCAGGGAACATAGCGAACATGGTATTCTTCCTCAGCACCCTCAGCATCTAGCCCAGGGCCTGGCACGTAGGCCTCAGTATGTTGTGGTCTGGACAGAATGAAACCTGCCTCACTTTTCTGTAATGGACTGCCCAGTGAGTGCATAGCTGCTCCCCTTATCCAAGAAGGCTGGCAGCTCATGTTGACCTCACTGCCAACCTCAGTAACTCAACCTTTGATTACTCTTCATTCCTGGAAATACGCTGGCTTGCACCAAATCCTTGAGTCTGTGCGTAGACAGCAGCAGCTCTCCAGCTTCTGTACTGGAAGGAACATTTAGGAGAACTTATTAAACATAGAAATAATTGATGATAACACAATAACACAAGCTAAAACGTAGTCTAACATGCACCAGGCACTATTCCAAGAGTTTTGCATGTATTAATTTATTTAATACTTACAATAACCCCATGAGGTAGGTTACGATTACTTCTTCCATTATACAGCTGAGGAAACTGTGACATGGAGGGGATGAGTAATTTGTCAGTGACAGAGCTGGGCCACAAGCCCGGGCAGTCTGGCTCCAGGGACTCTGTATTTAGCTGTTCAGCTATAAACATTGCGGTTCTTCAAGATAGGTCTTCTGGGCTGATCATCAGCCTTCTCTAGGCAGATGGTATATTTAGCCTTTAATTAAATGTTTAATGTCTTTTTTATGGAAGTAATGCATGAGATAAATTCTTCTGTAAAGCAATTCATACATTCAAATAAAGTAATATTCCCCTTTGACCATCTTTTATAACCCTAAATGGCTCCTTCCTTCTCCAGGGGCAGTCATTATACCCAATTTTTTGTCTATCTTTCCTAAACATTTCCTGTGCATTTGTATGCATCTGTGTGTCAATAAAAAATATAAAATATTGCTGTGGTTTCTTATCAATTGCGCATGTATAGTAATACAAATAATAATAATAATAATAATAATTGTATATATTAGGTCCTTCCTCTGACAATGTGCATTTCAGTGCTCTGTGCCAGGTATAGGGTTGATACTCAGCTCGTACACAACAGTATGGCCATGACTGTAGCTGTAATTCTGAAACACTTCTGTAATAATTTGGGAAATAGGCCCTGCTGCTCTCCTAGGACCAGGGCCCACGTATTCATTAGGCACACTAGGCACAGTGCCTAAGGCCTATAATATGTTCAGCGCCCCCATCCAAATATTTCGATTTTAGATTTTTAAAAAATAATGAATATAATAATGAATATAAAATTATGAATCTGAATTAAAAAGTAAAAAAAAAAGAGAAAGGAAATGATGAATCTAGCCAAGATTATATCTGTCTTATACCGACATAGTCATAAAATATAAATGTTGATATAATTTATAGAGGATGGAGTTCACAGAGGGAAAAGTACTTAGGTTAATACCTAGGGCCTTGCCTGGGTCTCCCCATGGTCCAACAAGTACAGGGCCAATGTCTGCCAAAGCATGGGTCTCCTGAGCCCTCTCTCTATGTTTAGGCTGGCGTTTCTAGGTATTAGGACGGGTTAAGGTGATTTTGTATGTATGGGTAAAATTTTTGAGTATCACTCATAACCACCTGCATTCCAAGGAGAAAAGCATCCTGCCTCATGCAGGGATATTTCTGATGCAGGGAACAGAAAACTATGCAAATGTGCCTAAGCCAAACTAGGGGTATATGTGGGAGCCTACAGCTGAAGAGCAACCAGGACATATTGAGGCCTGAAACAGCATTAGAAGAGTTTCCAGAGACCCCCGTGGCTACCCCTCTCTTCCTTTTCAGGCCATGTGGCCTCTCTTCTGCTCCCCTTGGCTTATCTGCTTTCACCTTCTTTTTGATACAGATTTTCACTTTTGCTTTAGAGCTCTGCCATAAATGTGATGTACCTCCCACAAAATAGTTTCTGTGTTTCTCATTTCAAATTCATATGTGAGACAGAATCTGTTTGGCCTAACTTAGGTCAGATGTTCATTGCTCATCCAATAAGCTAGGGCCATAGGCCAAGGAAATGGCAGCAGGGGTACTTTGTCTGGTTGTACTTGCATAGACACTCCAGAATGTCAATGTCATCCCACCCTTTGATTCTCCAGTCAACACACCCTCTTGCCCACACATACAATGTCATTGACAGTCTTGCCTAACATGGGCTAGCCTTTTCATAAATAACTACAAACAGACTCTCTCTATTTTCAGGGGCAGCAACCCACAGCTCCTTCCAGCTAATGCATGCAGAGCTCATGCCATGGGCCAAGGCTCTGAGCATGCACGAACTTTCCCTGAGGATGTTTGCTCCTGAACCCAAATTCACTTGTCAACAACTGCTTCATGAAATGATCATTTTAACTGCTGTATATAAAATAGTGGATAAAAAGAGTTTTAAAAAGTAGAAATTTTAAGTATATAGTAGTCTTTGTATAATTTAGCAGCAAACATAGAATTACAGGTAGAGGTGATAGACCCTATTTCTATAATTGGTCATAAGGTTCCAGCTAGTATTTATAGTTTAAAGAAATTATAAACTAAAAGGACATTCTTTTCAAGTGTGTAATGAAAAATTAAGAATTCAGTTGACTTTCGTTCCAAAGTATTTTTATGTCTTTCTTGAAACAAACTTGCTTTAGCTTAGCATGTCTTGGGAAGTACTATTTTTTGGATTCTAAAGCCATCATTTTGTCTGGGTTTATAGTGGGAAGAGTCACTAATCTTTTTACTATCTTAAGACCAAATTCAGTAATCGCTCTAGGAAATCTGTGATTTCTTCTAGGCATCTACTCAGAAACAAGAGAGAATTGACCTCACAATCCTACGGCACTTAATACATTCAACCCCCACCCAACAACTATTTCAAACATTTTAAACTTTCTAAAAAATTCAAAGAAAAAATGAACATAATAATAATGAATATAAAATAATGAATCTAGGCAATGTTATATCTGTCTATGTCCTCAACACTTGAGTAGACCAAAAACTTAAGCTTCAAATTTATGAAGTTAATAAATCTAAGGTGGCAGTGGGAGGGACATTTAATAAGGACAGAATTTACAAGGTTGGAGAACTTTGTTTCTCACTATAAATGAAAGCCTGAGAGGATGACTCAATGTGGCTATAATATGCAACTGAATGAAATTGTTTTATTAATTACCTATAGATATCTGAATATGATATCATGTATTTATTAAGGAAGCGATTTATAAGATAAAACTCTGGACTTTAAAGATTTATAAACTAGTAATCTGTGGAATCTGCAATTTCACCAAAAAGTGAAAGATAGTACTTTAATATAATGTTAAAACATTTACTCAAATTATTTTCCATTCTGATCATGAAATATTCATATACACAAAACATGTTACGACAACTTAAAAAAAATATTAGCAGCATGTCCCTGCAACACAGATGGTAGGCGCCACGTAACTCTGTAATGAAGGGTAATGTTGTGAAATAAGGTCTTGGTGGAAATATCCTTTTGTTTTTCCACGAGGATGGACAGAATATGGTAATGAATGTGACGTTATTGTAAGACCACATGTGCTACATACAATGACTTGGCACAAGGCGCCTGGCTTACAGGTGCTCTGTCAAGTGGGGTTGGGAAGGCTTCTTTCCATTTGTATTTCTAATATCATGTGCATGAAATGATTTTAATGTGTTTTTTGTGTTGGAGTCTATACTGCAGGCAATCCCTTTGGGCTGAGCAGTTTGCCTTTGAATGTGGTTTCTAGAAACAGGTGACAATCCCATTTTCTTTCTTAAGAGGATCCTTTGTTCTGGGTGGTTCCAGGGATTGCTAGCTGGAGCAGCTCTCTTTTTCTTTTCATCAAAATTGAGGAAGGAAAATGTGAAATCAAAAAGTTACCTTAGAAAACATAAGGTTCAACAATGTGGTTCTAATAAGATTATTCATGCCAAGGCCAGTGGGTCATAAAAGATAAGTAAAAACTTTATAAATGACAAGGAAATTGTACACATTCTTAACAGCTTTTATCTAGAAATGTTCCAGTGTTTGTTTTTGAATCAAATGTATGCAGCTTTTGTTATTGGAATGCAATCAGCCTTCAGGGAAGAAGATGGTCCTGTAATGATACAGCCAAATATAAACCACAGGGATGTTGCAGAAGGCATTTGCTTTACCTAGATGCCCTGCTGCTCCGTTGGAAATGTATCTGCCTGGAACTGGAACATGGCCATCTAAGGGCTGATCTTTCAGCATGTGAAATAAAGAGAGGAAGGGGAAAAAAATAGTCATCCATACAACTGTGCTGAAATAAAACTGTTCTTCGTTAGAGTCTGACCATTCCCCATCATGCATTCTCCTTCGATGATGTAAAGTCGCTCGGGTGTGCGAAGCCATACCATGAAGCACAGGAAATAGTTTAAATCTTTAGAAATGTTTTTAGGTTAAATAAATGGGGAAATGACGATAGTTAAATTGCCAACCACTTGAGAGTAATTTTTACTGGCAGATTTTTTGTTGTTGTTGTTAATTGTCAGTGTTCCTCTGAAAACATACACGACCAAGGTATACTGTTATCTATAGCCTGCTCCATAGGTACAGGATATGCTTTTTAAAGAGGTGATTGTCTGTTCTTTGATTTCTTTCAAACTCAACTTAAACTTAGGCAGCCTTTTGGGAATACCAATTGCTGAGTTTGGTACATTTGTCAGATCTGAGGGTATGACTGGGATTTCTAGGTACATGATGATAAACATGTGAGATTTTAGGGGTTTTTGGTAAATGTCTATTATTGCCTTCAGTAAACCCAACAGACACATGTCTGAGTTACTTTGGTGGAAATATTATACCCATTTTGTCAGCTCTTCAGATATAATGAATGCAAGGAAATCATGGAATATGGTTTTGATGGCAAAATCTGAATTCAAATCAAGACAGAAAGAAGCTAATTGGCTAAAATTACTTGAAAAGCTGTAGTGTTCTCTAAGGCAGAAGTAACAAACATGCTTATTTGGCCTAAAAACAGCTATTTTTATACCATTTTTATTACTACCAACTTTTGATTATTTAGGTCTAGGCAAACTGGGCTTCTTGTCTTTCTCTCTCTCTCTCTCTCTCTCTCTCTCTCTCTCTCTCTCTCTCTCCCTCCCCTCCCTCCCTCCCCCCCCCTTTCTCTCTCTCTCTCTCTTTCTCTCTGGCAATATCCTGACATTTGACTGCCTGATTCTCCAAAGAGGCAGGGAAGATAAAAAAATTAATTGTAAGACACCTTATTGTTACAGTTCCAATTCTTAGCCAGAACTATGTACATGTCATTATTCTGACTTATGGTACATATCATATGTTATTATAACTATATGTTAATGTTTCTATTAGTCCCGTTAATCTTAGGGACACTGGATCATGTTCAGCTCTCTCTTCCCAGTACCTAGCAGATTGCTTATAAATAACTGGTTCTTAATGTTTGCTGAACAACTAAATACATAATAAAAGGTAAACATAAGGTTAAAATATGGCTGGGTAACTATGCCAACCCATTACTATGTTAAAGTATGTTATTTAAAAACCCTAACAGCTTTATTGAAATATAATTTACATATCCTAAAATTCACTTGTTCAGAGTCTACAGTGGTTTTTAACATATTAACAATGTTGTGAAACTATCATTACTTTCTGATTTTAGATCATTTTCACCATCTCAAAAATAAAATCCAACTGTGACCATTAACATTCATTCATTCTTCATATCCTCCCCCTCCTCAGGCTCTAGCAATGCTTATCTATTTTGTCTTTATGGATTTGCCTATTCTAGATATTTCATACTATTACTATTAGAATCACATACTATATGGTCTTTTTGTGTCTGGTTCCTTTCACTTGGCATAATGTTTTCAAGGTTCATTCATGCTATACCATGAATCAATACTTTATTCCTTTTTAAACCTTTTTATATCTACTGGATGAATATACCACATTATCTGTTTGTCCATCAGTTCATGGATGTTTTGGGTGTTTCTACTTATTGGCTATTATGAATAATGAGGTTATAAACATTCATCGCTAAGTTTTTGCATGGACATATATTTTGAATTTCCTTTGATATACACCTATGAGTGAAGTTATTGGATCAAATGATAACGCTATCTTTGACTTTTTGAGGAACTGCCAAAGTGCTTTCCAAAGCAGCTGTGCCATTTTGTAATCCCACAAGCAATGTATGAGAATTTGCATTTTTCCACATCCTCCTCGACATTTGTTATTGTCTGTCTTTTTGACTTTAACCATCCCAGCGTGTGTGAACAGTATCTTATTGTGGTTTTTGATTTGCATTTTTCTGATGACAGATGATGTTGAGCATCTTATCATGTACTCATTGGCCATTCGTTAATCTTCTTTGGAGGAATAAATGTCTATTCAAATTCTTTGCCGATTTTAAAGTTGGGTTATTTGCCTTTTTATTGTTTAGTTGTAACAGTTTTTAACAAATATATTCTGGATACAAGTTTATATCAGGTGCATGTTTTAAAATATTTTTCCTAATATATGGGCTTCATTTTTACTTTCCTGATGGTGTCCTTTGAAGCACAAGTTTTAAATTTTGATAAAGTTTAATTTATTTAGTTTTTCCTTTGGTTGCTTATGCTGTAGTTGTCATAACTAAGAAACAACTATCTAATCCAAGGTTACAAATATTTACACCTATGTTTTCTTCTAAGAGTTGTACAGTTTTAACTCTTACATGTGTGTCTTTAACCCATTTTAATCCTTATATTTGGTGTGAGGTAAGAACCATTTTTTTTGTAATCTAATTCATTCTTCTGCATGTGACTATCTAATTAATAAAATGTACTTTAAATATATGTTGAATGTATTAGCAGAAGTTTAATGATGTTTGAGAACATAATAAAACCTCAATAATTCAGATTTCACTATACTCAAAACTAATAATAATTTGAATATGGACTTTTAATGTTAGCTATAAAGAAAGACTTTGCCAAGGAAATTATTAATAAACAGAATCACAGCAGAATGTTAGTACACATGGGAAATTCTTTGGCCAATCTGTTAACTGTAACCATTTGTTCTCAAATCTTATTTATAATATTTTAATTTACTTATTAAAAATTGCTTTGCACTTTAGTTTAGTTGGGCTTTCTGAATTGCACAGAACAGAGATGTTCACCATTAACCTTAATTTAAAAAAATAATTTCCTAAAATCAATCAGAAAGCTATCAGAATCTACTGGAGAAGGCTTTTTGTTACTTAGTTTACATTTGAGAAAGAAGGGAGGCTTTTTGCTACAATAAAATGGAATTACAAATACGTAGGAAGGAAAGCAGCTCCCCATGGCAGAATGCCCTAATTTTCTTCAGATAACTCATCCTGAGACTACAGTACTTTAATGGCCTTCCTCTTCTTCCCATTCTCGGGAATAAAAGCACTCCTAATGGAACTGGAGCACAGAGGGTGAACAGAGCTTATAGTTTCCAGATAGGTAAGTGGTGAAAAGGACAGAGGGCAGTGGAAGGGTTTCAGAGGAGAAGCTGTTTCCATGTGTAGGAAGTGGCCATGTGGAACACCCTCAAAAGCTGGACCTAGGGTTCAGTTATGGATAGATGAAGAGTAGAAGGACTGATGTCTCACCACCATTCTAACTTTATGTGGATTTATTTTTTTTTATGCTATAGCAAGAAATTACTGACACAGATTTGGGTGTTTATATGTGTTACCTAACCTTTTTATTTTATGCATCCAGAGACACAGAGGGGCAAGCATGATAGTTATTGCATCTTCTCTTTCTGATCAGTTTGGATGCCTAACTTTCATCAGTGAGGTGTGTACAGAGAGTCATTAGGCAACCAAGTGGTTTGTTTTCTTCTCCTGACTGTTATTTCTGGCCTCCATACTTGTCTCTGAGTTATGGGGCACTATGCTTGTGTTACCTCGAGACTTCTGGGGAATTGACTACTCTTCTTGTAACTTGTATGTCTGTTTCTCACTAAACTGCCTCATTTTCTTCTGACTTTGCCTGCTTAACCTCTCTTCTATGCAGTTTCTCCAGCCCATTGATTCTGCACACTTACAGTTACTAATCACTTTTAACAGTCTGATATAACCTCTGTCACCCTTGATTCTACATCACAGTCCCTCTGCTTTCTTTCACCTTCCATTTCCCTGGCTCATTTCAAATTCCTGCAGGAGGGAACTGGGTCAGTCCAGCTCAGCCTTTTGCACCAGTCCTCCTCATGTGTGCCTGACCAGCTTTTAGGTTGCTCATCATCAGCTCTCTAAGCTTACCTGCTACGGCTGGGCATTAGGTTCATGAGGCTTACAATTGGCCACCTGAAGCCCACGAGGGAGAGTTAGTGACATGGGAGTACCTATGAATGTGGAAGCTCTAAGATTTCCAGATCTAGAAATTGCCTACTATGGAATGATAAATAGGTATGTTTAACTTCTTGGTATATATAAATAAATGTAGACACATTGGTTTCTTTTAAAATAAATAAAAATCAGTAATTTGATCATTCAGATTCATTACTTTAAATATTTCACAAATTCTTCAATGAACTCAATTAGTAAGGTTTTTATATATTTAACAGTTGAGTTATTTTAACCACCCATATTTTTTATATAATAGGAGAACTAGGACTGTGTCTTTGCCATATTTCTCTAATGTTCCTATACAAGGGATCACTTACTTTCTTTTTCTTCTTTCCCTTTGTAAGAAAGTTCTTTTATAGGTAAAAGAATGTCATGGGCTGAACTATGTCTCCTTAAAATGTGTATGTTGAAGCTATAACTTCCTAGGTGATTGCATCTGGAGGTAGGACCATTGGGGAGATAATTACGGTTAAATGAGAACATAAGAGTGGGGCCCTAGTTTGGATAGGCTGGTGTCCTTATAAGAAATAGAAAAGATACCATCCTCTCGGTGCTCGCTCTCTCTCTCTCTCTCTCTCTCTCTCTCTCTCTCTGTGTGTGTGTGTGTGTGTGTGTGTGTGTGTGTCTGTCTGTGTCTCTCTACATGCAGAAACAGAGAAGAAGCTATGTGAGGACACAGTTAAGAGGGCGGCCTTCCACAAGCCAGAAAAAGAGGCCGGCTATGGTCTGAATGTTTGTGTCTCCTGTGAATTCATATGTTAAAACCTAATCACAATGCAATGGTATTAGGAGGTAGGGCCTTTAGGGGGCGATTGGGTCTTGAGAGCTAGGGCTACCCTTAAGAATGGGAATAGTGCCTTATCAAGGAGGCCTGATGGAGCCTACTGGCTCCTTTTGCAATGCACCATCTGTGGGGAACAGGCCCTTACCAGACACTGAATCTGCTGGTGTCTTGATCTGGTACTTCCCGGCCTCCAGAACTGTGAGTAATAAATTTTTGTTCTTTATAAATTACCCAATCTGTGGCATTTTAAAATGGTAGCTCTAGTAGACCAATATACAATGTGAAGCAAAGATGGAATCAGTCCTAATTATCTCTAACTCTGGTCTCAGCTTTCTTCTTAGCCTCTATAAAATGAGCTTCTTTAAGCATTTATTTACATGTTTATTACCAGTTCCCCTTCCCTTTTTACAATGTAAACTGCTTGATGAGAGGACCTGCCTATCTTGGTCACTGCTTTACACACCACAGGCACACTGTAGGCCAATACATATTTACTGAGTGAATGCATTAGTGACGGAATCATTTTGGTATACCTTTATGTGTGAAAACATGGAAGGTTTTTTTTTTTTTTTTTTTTTTTTTTTAACAAATATTCGTACTTGACCCAGATAACCATTCATTTCTTTAAATGAAGCTTTCTATATTTGGTTCTTGGGAGACCTCATGCTTGCTCTTGATTTAATCTTCTTGGTGTGTGTGTGTGTATGTGAGATGGGGTCTTGCTCTGTCACCAGGCTGCAGTGCAGTGGCGCAATCTCGGCTCACTGCAACCTCTGCCTCCTGGATTCAAGTGATTCTTCCTCCTCAGCCTCCCAAGTAGCTGGGACCACAGGCCCGTACCACCATACCGAGCTAATTCTTTTGCATTTTTTAGTAGAGACGGGGTTTCACCGTATTGGCCAGGATGGTCTCAATTTCTTGACCTCGTAATCCAGCGCCTTGGCCTCCCAAAGTGCTGGGATTACAGGCGTTAGCCACCATGCCCGGTCGATTTAATCGGTTACCTCAGGGACTGCTTCTTCTCTATCTTCTTTGGTACCTCCTCTTCTTGCTGATGTAAAAAACTTGGGAATTCAGGTGTCAGTTCTGTTGTCACATCTCTTCTTCAATAGAATTTAGATTGATTTTTCAAAATCCTGGCTCCACTGTTTTCTTTCTTTCTTTCTTTTTTTTTTTTTTTTTTTTTTTTTTTGAGACAGTCTCACTCTGTTGCCCAAGCTGGAGTGCAGTGGCACTATCTCAGCTCACTGCAACCTCTGCCTCCCAGGTTAAGGCAATTCTCTGCCTCAGCCCCCCAAGTAGCTGGGATTACAGGTGCCCACCACCATGACAGGCTAATTTTTGTATTTTTAGTAGAGATGGGGTTTCACCATCTTGGCCAGTCTGGTCTTGAACTCTTGACCTTGTGATCCAACCACCTTGGCCTCCCAAAGTGCTGGGATTACAGGCATGAGCTACTGTGCCCGGCCAGCTCCACTATTTAAATAGTTGTATAAGGTTGGGCAAGTTAATTAGCCTCTCTGTGCCTCAGTATCCTTATCTGTGAAATGAGGCTTGTAGATTCATACAAGCCTAGGCAACACAAGGGGACCTTGTCTCTACAAAAAATAAAAAATGAAAAATTAGCTGGGCAAGGTGGCATGCACCTGTAGTCTTAGCTACTGTGGAGGCTGAGATCGGAGGAGTACTTGAGCCCAGGAGTTTGAGGCTCCGGTGAACTATGACTGTGCCATTGCACTCCAGCCTGAGCAAAAGAGTGAGACCCTCACACACACACACACAAAGAAGAGCACCTGGCACATAAAATACACTTAGGAAGTATTAGACATAATAATTTTATATTAATATTTATTTTTTGTTATATACAATCCCTCTGTAGGTAATTTCTCCAATCCTATGCCTTTATAATCCTGAATTGCCACTGAATTTCAGTTTCATAGCCTCATAAAATCATCATATAACCAACTGTGGGAGGCAAGATTCTAATATGGGCTCCTAAATTGCTGTCCCCTGGTTTACGTACCCTGTATAATCCCTCACTCTTGACTATGGGTGGACTCTGAATGTGGTGTGATATCATTTCTGTTATTTAGTTACTAATCATTTGCCTTGGAGATAATGAAAAGGAGCTTATTTTGGGTGGGCCTGAATTAATCAGGCAAACCTTGAAAAGAAGGTGAAGGATTAGAGAAATCTGCTCCTCCTGTCCTGGAGGAAAGCAAACACCTATAGTGTAAACTGCCCATGGGAGCCACATGGCAAGGAACATTGAGTGGCCTGTAGGAGCTGAAAGCAATCCTTGTATTACAGCCAGCAGGAAAGCAGGGACCTCAGTCAGACAGCTGCAAGGAAATGAATTCTGCCAGCAACCAGTGAGTTTGGAAGAGGATCCCAAGCCGCAGATGAAAATCACAGCTCTGGCTCACCTCTTTCTGTTAGCCTGGTGAGACCCTCAGGAAATGACCCAGCTATTCCATCCCTGGAAGTCTCACTTACAAAATCACTGAGATAAATCAGTGTTGTTTTAAACTGATGTTTGTGGTAATTTGTTACACAGCAATAGAAAACACATGTACCAACTGCCAAGTTGACTTCTCTACATCAATGTCTAAAATAGGAATCTTGCACTTTACACATCCTTAACAAATTATTAATTGCCCTTCACTATCCTGTGAATTTCTTTCTTCTTCACGGTAACTCACTTGGAGCTAAAAACTGGAATGATTCTTGATGCCTTCCCCCACACCCCGGCCCCACATACAATTCATCAGCAAATCCTACAGGATCTGTCATCAAAATGTATCCTGCATCTGACCACTGCTGCAGCCTGGTTAAAACCACCTCCATCTCTTGCTTGGACTCCTACTGCCTTCTAACTGCTTGCTCCATTCCATACAGTTGACTCTCCTACCTGCAGTCACCGCAAATGTTTTAATGTAAATCAGGCCATGCTGCTCTGTGTGGGATCCAACAAAGTTCTCGCACTCACAATAAAATCCAGACTCCTTACCATACTAGTCCATTCTTACATTTCTATAAAGAAATACCTGAGACTGGGTAATTAATTTTAAAAAAAGGTTTAGTTGGCTCACAGTTCTGCAGGCTTTACAGGAAGCGTGATGCCAGCATCTGCTCAGCTTCTGGAATGGCCTCAGGAAACTTAACAGTCATGGTGGAAGGTGAAAGGGAAGGAGGCATGTCTTACATGATCGGAGTAGGAGCAAGAAGGAGGGGGAGGTGCCACACATTTTTAACCAGATCTCTTGAGGACTTACTACTGTGACACAGTACCAAGGGGAAAATCCACTCCCATGATCCAGTCACCTCCCACCAAGCTCCACCTTCAACACTGGGGGTTACAATTTGACAGGAGGTAGGCAGGAACACAGATCCAAACAATATCACTCACCACAGCATCAAGGCCTCACATGATGTGGTCCTTGTGTCTTAGTTCATTCTGTGCTACTATAAAAAATATCGCTGACTGGGTAATTTTTAAACGATAGAAATTTATTTCTCGTTGTTCTGGAAAGCTGGAAAGTCCAAGTTCAAGGCACCAGCAGATTTGCTCTCTGGTGAGGACCTTGTCTCCTCTTCCAAAATGGTGCCTTGAATGCTGCATCCTCCGGAGGAAAGGAACACTGTTCCTCACATTTCACAAGAGTAGAAAAGGAGAGAGAGGGAGAGAGACAGTGCATGAGAGATTTGAATTTACCTTTTATAAGAACCAACTACTTAGATAACAGCATTAATCTATTCATGAGGACAGTCAGAGTCCGAATGGCTCAATAACTTCTTAATGATCCCATCTCTTTATGCTGGGGGATGAATGGCAATTAAAATTTCAGCATGACTTTTGGAGAGGACAAAATTCAAATCATAGCACCTGGCTGCTATTCTCTGACCTCATTTCCCACCACTGTCCTCTTCTCTCATTATTTTTCAGCTGCATAGACTTTTCAGCTTTTCCATTTTGATGCCAAGTAAGGTTTCATTTCAGGACCTTTGGGCTTGTTTTTTCCTTTGTCTGGAAACTTCTGCCTTGTATCTTTCATGATTCCTTCCCTCACGTCATAAGGTTTCTTTCCCAAGTGTAACCTCCTCTAGCAGCCTTCCCTGATTGCCCTTTGTAAAATAACCAACCTCTTCCTCCCCCGACCACTGCCTGTTGGTTTCCATTGTAGTTGGTACTCCTGGCATTGTTTTCTGTGTTGTGTTCTCTATTTATTTGTTCACTTGTTTGTTGCCTGTCTCCATTGTTAGAATGTAAGTTCCATCAAGGCAGGGACTCTGACTTGATCATTGCTCAATCCTCATGCCTTGGAACAGTGTCTGGCATATATAAGCAGGCACTTAAATATCTTTTACTGAATGAAGAGCTTAGATAAATATTTGACATGTTTACATTAAAGGCAGAATTGTAACCTCTGTCTTTTCAAAAATGTCCTGATCGTGACACTTGTTAAAAGCAGGAATTGAGAAATCATACATTATTCAATTGAGAAGTGTTTGTGCTATCAAAATTACATGGTGTTTTAGAGATGTTTAATGCTATTGAAAGGTTATTAATGATATTGCTGATGCAATTTTTGCTGATGTACAGTTCTGTGAGTTGAACTCAGAGACACAATGTTGTTCTGGTGATGTCTTCTGTTTTGTTTTGTTTTGTTTTGTTTTGGGTTTTGTTGGCAAGGAAGAGGCAATTTCAGTAATCCAAATGCTGTAATGTAAATTCTAGCCCTGATCAAGATAGACATGATAATGAGGCTCTGATGAGACTAGGTACTTGGTCAAATACTAACAACCTTACTCATCAATAGCAAAGGGAGGTAGACAATATCCAGAATATATGTGTCATGGAAAATGGAATTGTTTAGAGCTCATCTCATGGTTTAGATATCTAGATAGATCAGAATTTCAAAATTTCAGCACAAAAAATAAATGCCATTCCAACGAAGTCTGGTATATTGCAAAGTTTTCCAGGTATAAAAAGAACTTAAGTGATGCAAGATGTATCATTTTTTAAGGCCAAACTTCCAGGTTTACAATGATCAGTTCATAAGTAGAGACATACTCATCTCCTTTCATTTTTCACACAGTGAAGATTACCTTTAGAAACACTGACTCATGCTGGGTGCAGTGGCTCATGCCTGTAATCCTGGCACTTTTGACGCAGGTGGAATGCTTGACCCCAGGAGTTTGTGACCAGCCTGGACAACATGGCAAACCTTGTCTCTACCAAAAATATAAAAAGTTAGCAGGGTGTGGTAGTGTGGACCTGTAGTTCTAGCAATTCGCTAGGCAGGCTGAAGTGGGAGGATCACTTGAGCCTGGGAAGTCAGGGCTGCAGTGAGCTGTGACTTTTCCACTGCACTTCAGCCTGGGCACTGAGAGTGAGACCCTGTCTCAGAAAATAAAAATAAAAAATAAAAACACTTACTCTACCAGGCCAATAATGAGTTAATTTCTCTGAACTATAGAATATGGCATATTGATTATGAAGAAAGGCAGTGCAATGTGGTATGCTGTTTTTCATCTGATCTCTTAGGTTTCCACTCTTTCAAAACCATCATATCAGTTCACATAATGCACTTATTTCATTTTCCTTAACAGGTCACCTCCTTGACAACTGGAGACTTTTTAAATAATGTAAATATCACTTAATTTGTGAAAGAAATGTTTATTCTAATTTAGAGTGGTTTAATCAAGCAAATCATGTTCAACTCCCTCAAAAGAAAAGAAATACAATGTAATAATTTCTTTAAGCTTTTAGATATGAAAATATTTACTGTTTACTAAAAAGAACCTTTTTTTGGACTCTAGTCAAGTATGGAAGTATGCTGTGAATTTAAAGATCTGAT
The DNA here is from genome assembly GCF_048565385.1 of Saimiri boliviensis. NCBI lineage: Eukaryota > Metazoa > Chordata > Mammalia > Primates > Cebidae > Saimiri > Saimiri boliviensis. The sequence continues at coordinate 171,064,256 of NC_133450.1, forward strand.
CTGATAAAATAACATATAAATATTTTAGCAGGAGTTTTGGTCCTAATGCCCAGGAGATGACTGTAAATCTGCCTGTAATACAAAGCTCTCTCTCGTTTGATAACTTTAGAGAGCCAACTATTTGGATATTAAAAACTCCTGCCCAGATTACTGTTAATGCTAATCCTGATGGAATTACTTAATAATTATGACTTTTCTTTCTTTTAGAATGCCATTGCTGTATGACTGTTACATTGCATGTCTCCATTCGGACTGAATTTCTGGCTGCTTCTGTTGTATACATGGATAGAAATCATGTTTGTTTGTTTGTTTTCCTCCTGAAGGTGGGTTTGGTTCTAGCTGACTAGATATTATAAAAGAATTATTTATTTTTAGTGAATGTCAGCGTTACAACTATACCTTTACAAAAATCTGAGATTTTATTTTGATATAGAAATGGTATTCTTTTAAAGATTGTTTTAAAATTTTCGTATTGACTAGAAACAGACTCAGTTCAAATCCTCAAAGCTTTAGTTAACAACGTGGTTAAAGAACTAGAGGTGTCTAAGAACTTTCTAAATTGTACTCACACCACACATTAGCAGTTGTTCTTGAAGAGCTGGAAGCGATGAAGTATTCCAGGAACCAACAGGCTGTGATGAAATGTCCACAATTGAGCCAAAAGGAAAATATGAGCCCTTCTCTCCTGTCACCTCCCCACTCCTGTGTACTTCATAGATGGACAAATAGCTAGTCTTCATTGTATCCTGCTATTTATAATAAAATATGCTCTGTACCTCTTCTTTGGGTCACAGGTTACCTGGCAGGTTAATAATCACATTAAATAGGTTCAGCCATGAAGAGGTACAACAATAGCGATCTATAGTGTTCAAAAGGATTCAATGAATTCAGATGCCTGAGAACTTCTGTATTTCAGTCTTATTTTATCAGTAATCTTCATACTCTCATGAGGGGGTCAAATCTGTATCTCCATTTGACTCATAAAGGCACTGACACAACAAGAGAGCTGAAGATTCTTAAAATGACACAAAAAAAGTTCAGGTGGGAAAATGGCTACAGATTCCAGGTTTATTGACTCCCTTAATATTGCTAAGTACACAATGGTGCAATCCATTGAACTTATTTAAAACAAAATGTATTTATCCAAGTAGAACAGAACAGTCAAATGTTATTTTTCCTATTTTTTTACAAGGGACCTGGAAAGCCTCCTTGTGGAATTTACTTCTTAATTATGTAAAATGTTCATTTTTGAATTAAAATGTACATAGGCAACTTAGCAAGCAGTTTTACTTGTTAAAATGCCACTGTATATACTTTGATTATTTGAGCCACCATTCTCATCTATTGACCAATTCTACTTGCCTTAGTACATAGAGCACTAGTGTCTCCTCCAAGAATTTCTTTTAAATCATTTTTGAGCTCAAAACCTTTTGTTGATGCTCTCTTGCAAAATGCCAGCTCTCCAGTAACTTTTTTTCATTACCCTTCATACTCATTCATTTGTTAATTTGTTGAACTAATATTCCTTGACTCCCTGTGTATACCAGGTGCTGAGCTAGTCCACTGTTACTCAAAGCCATGTAAACTGTCATCTTTCTCTTGAGAAACTCACTTTAGTAAATAGAGACATATATATAAAGAAATGTTTGCAAGTGGTAGAGCTTTTCACAATGCCCTTTCCCATTTCCTGCTCAACCTCTTCTTGAAAGTTGTAGTCTTTGAATGGTAGGTATATAGTTAAAGGGAAGCAGACTGCTCTCTGTTTCCTTGCACAGAAAATAATCACTTGGAGCAAGGATAATTCCTCAGTTTTGCGATTGGAGTAGGCTTTAGAGGTTACCCCAGGGACTGACAGTGAAAACAGAAAAGTAGTTCTCTTATGGACTTCTAGGCAGGCCTACCATGAGGTTTCTTCCATTTAACTCCATCCGTCTTATAGTTAGTAGAAATTCTTTTTAAATTCCGGCAATAGCTTGACTAATAGTACCAATTTCACCATAGTTGGTTTTTGCGTTTTTTTCTTCTGAATCATTGTAGATATTTTAGAAGAAAGTTTTGGAAATCTTTTTCAGGGATCCATGCCAGCAGTATTAAAAGACTACTATTTGGTTTGGTCAGTGCAATTAAAAAAAATTCCTTCAGACCAGACATTGATTCTCCATTTTGCCATAGTTCCACTTCCTTTCTTCCTGTACATGACTTACTCGTCTATCTGCCTGCCCATTGAAACTATCACTGTTTACCATCTCTGTTTTACAGGCATAACAACAATGGAGAAAGCTATCATCTGGACTGGTATTATGATGCTTTTAGGTATTTTAAATATTTCCAACTTAGAATCATTAGGAACCAACAATAAATTCATATAGAGAAATTTTAATGATCCTAGCATTTTTCATTCATTTCTGAATATAGGGAGGGAACTTCCCCAGTACCTGTAAAGTCTGTCTTTAGTCCATGAATGAGAGAAAGGAATGTGAGGCCTTACAGAATTGATGTTTGAAAGGACTAGAAAATGTGAGCTATAAAGAGTGACATGTAATGGGAATCCTGCCAAGTAATAAAACATTGGCCTTTCAAGCCAGGCACTGTGTCCAAATCAACGAGCTGAATCCTTCATGGTTCAGATCATCCTCATTTTCTCTGTAACTCTCCATCTTGCTCATCAACTCATGTTTTCCAAACATTTAGAAACTGGAATGTAATCCCCTAAAGTGAGGGATTTCCTCTGGGCAGCCACCCTGATCTTGGAAAGAAACAAGATTTCAGATTCCACACCCTCTTCTTGGAAAGTCCATTTCGGATTCCTTTCTGATAGCCCAGGGGAATGCAAATGACATTAGGGAAGACCTAAAGCTTCCAAAACAGTGAACCCATCTGTTCTCTTTTGTGTACATTCATATTAGATTGAAATATTTTGGGAGGTTTAGAAGAATCTATGATCTATATTGATCACATAATCCATTTTTATTCACTTTTTATCCATTTTGTTTTTGAAACATTAAAACAGAGAAGGGAGAGTCTTAGATGTTGTTAGAAAACACACAATGATTTGGATTTATAGATGGTAGGCAGGAGCTGAGAATGAGCACATTTAACAAGCGTCCTAGGTGATTTTGATCTGATGGTCAAAGGACCACACATGGACAAACACTAAGAATTTAATTTGTTAATTAAAAATGTTAATTTGTTAATTAAAAATGTTAATTTGTTATTAACACCTAAAATACAATAGCAAGAAATGTTACCTGTAATGAAACTTGAGAGATATAGTGGATTACATAAAATAATTACAAAAATGTAAATATATAGTTGCCATATTGGCCAGAGTATCTCAAGCTCATATATTTCTATGAAACATGTCATTCCATGCTTAGTAAAACTTCTTCCTAGGTGTATGTATTTTAAACATAAATAAATATTTCCCTTATCAAGGTCATAAAGGCTGGAGTTTTGAATATACGTGATGTTACTATAGCATGGGTTATAGTCCATAAGCATTTCTTTGGAGATACTGCTCAGTTTGTGTATTAATTTTATTTGAGATCTTAAGGACTAAGTTCAAAAGGAAAACTGACTCAAAATAAAATGTATGTGGAAATATTTAGGAAGGGACAAATGTTGCATAAATGAGAAAATTCCTGAAATAATTCACAACTTTCACTCTTTTATAAAGTATCCTTATACGCCTCATACTTTATTTTCTTAAGTCTAGAATTCACTTAAGATGAATGTTAGTAAAGAGCTTTATAATCTCTGATAAGACTGTTTTCAACTTTGAAAAGACTCCAAATTTGGTTCCATCAATGACTTAAGTAACATGCCTTTGTTTGCACAGCCAACACCATAATTTGCACATGCAGCTCGATAAATACATTTCTGTACTCTAAGTAGCAGTATCTCAGGCACAAGGGTTTCAGGGAGGCTCTGTTTGCCTTGTATGTTTGCTCACAAATTTTCTTTTTTACCCTTGTGGAAGGGGGTGGAAACAGGCACAAACGACATTTATTTTCAAAGTATAGTTTTTACATATTATAATTAAATAAATAAAGATTGTCAGGTTAATTCTAATATGTTTTTTCCCTATATTTTATTTTTACATAGTGGCCCATAATGTGATAAGCTTAAAAGCAAAAATGAAACTTACATTATTTTTTTCCTGTTTTCCTTCTCTAGCATAATGGCATCTAGAATTGATTATCAGATTTCTGTGACTTACTTTCTAATTAATTGACTGTCTTACACAACTCTCAAAAATTATAGCTCATCTTTATCTTCTAAGGTTTAACATCGTTTTTAGTTATTGTGCTTCTCCCCTCTCTCCATTTTTCCTTTCCTTCTTTCATTCCTGTCTTTCTTCAATGAATATGAATAAGTACCTATTATGTGCCAGGTACTGTTCTGAGTACTGGGAAGACAAGAGTGAGAAGATGTAATTCTTGCTGTCATGAGGGATTACAGCCTAGTTAAGGGTATGAAAAATTACACCATTGCGTTACAGCATGTGATGGGCACTATAACAGGGACAGCCTAAGAGGAAAAGTACAAGTTGAGTGGTGGCACTTGGGAAGATGCCCAACCTAGTCTTGTGGGGGAGAGGAGGTCAAATAAGGCTTCCTAAAGAATTTTCCTTAGGTTGTTACTAATGTATGACAGTGTCTATCTTTTAACTCCAGATAACTCTTTATAGAAATACTCAGTTTTCTGATGTTCTGTTGACTTTCTTAAAGGATTTTTCACATATTTCCAATTGCCATGCTGTTGTCTAAAGTTTATTTACCTAAAACAGCTGTTACGTTATGCTATCGAGATTTGGGGATTTATCTATTAACAGAAGTTACTATTACCCAACCCTAACTAATATGCCTCTTGATCCTGATTCAGGCCCGCTGTGGGATCTCAACATCACATCTCTGAGGCTGAACCCAGTGGAAAGCCCTGATGAAGACTGAGAAGATGCTCTTCTCTTCTCTCATTGTGTGGCCCTTGATCAAGGTAACAATTTGCATGCCCTATGTACAAATAGGCTGTCCCTTTTATAGCACCCATCACACATTGTAATGTAATGGTGTATATTCTATACAATGCCTCACCTTCAATTCTGAATTTCCTCTTCTGTTCCCTTTTGTGTCTTACCTTCTTTCTGAAAAACTTAAATGTGCAATTTAAAGAGAAAGACACATTTTCATGAAATATTGCTATAAGAGGTGGATACAATAATTGATAAAGGAAATAGTTTTCTAGATACAATAAATGCCTAGAGATATAATAAATGCCAAATTATAATTTCCCTTATCAATTTTTTACTGTATCACTTTTTGCTAGTAACTCTATGCTAATAAACCTAAGGGCATACATGATAAAATATATTTGAGGCCAGATTTATAAAACAACTATGAAACTTCTAATTTTCATCAAGGCCATAGTGCTTTGTCAAGGCTTTGTAGTGAGCACTAAATCCATATCTATAGTTTTTTATGGGATGTGCATTTGTACTAAGTTCATCTCTGGCTTCAATATGGCCATTTTAAGGCCATATTCTTGTTTTTCTTTCTCATCCATTATTTTCTAAATGGAAATATCTTTATTGTTTTATTCAATTATGAAGTTAATTTGTGCTCCAAGAAACAACATTCAAATGATATCTAAAAGCAAAGAAGAACCTGAAATATCCCAATAATCTCACATTGACCTCTATTCCCTGAGAATGTTAGTGTTCTCATCAACAATTAAAAGTCTTTCTGATTTTCATATCATGTCTATTTTAAAACATATATTTCTAAGCCACCATAAAGTCTTTTGCAATGTCGTAGTATACTACTGAATAATGAGTGAAATGTTTTTTAACATTGCTTTACAATTTACAAAGTGCTTTTCACAGTTTGGTTCATTTAATCTTATCAGCAAAGATCAATAGTATCTTCTAAAACATGGTCATTTTATTGTTGTCAATAATCTTGCTGATTTTTTCTTACTGAATTTCATTTTCTTGCCAGTGCTTTTTTTTTTTTTCTTGGTTGGTAGTGCTCAGCATCCAGTTAGGAGAAAAACTAAAAGTCATCAGCCATTAATTTGGGGGGTGAAAGTAACAGTTGCTTTCAACCAGGCATGGTGACTCAAACGCCTGTAATCCCAGCACTTTGAAAGGCCGAGGCTGGTGGATCACTTGAGGTCAGGACTTTGAGACCAGCCTGGCCAACATGGTGAAACCCCATCTCTACAAAAAGTACAAAAATTAGCTGGGCATGTTGGTGGGTGCCTATAATCCTAGCTACTCGGGAGGCTAAGGCACAAGAATTGCTTGATCCTGGGAGGCGGAGGTTGCAGTGAGCTGAGATCGTACCACTATACTCCAACCTGGGAGATAGAGCAAGACTCTGTCTCAAAAAAAAAAAAAAAAAAAAAAAAAAAAAAAAAAAAAAGTTATATTCTATATCACAATTCATTTTAATTCTCTGAGGGTTACTTTACTATGTTGTTCATGAGAAGCAAACCAAGTAGACAAAATCCTTTGCTCTCATGTCTTTATTCTCATCGTATGAATTTCCAGTGCTATCTGGAGACTCATTGTTGAAGTTCTGATTTTCCAGCAAAACTAAATGGGATTGTGTCCATATGTGCAAATTTATATTTCTTTCATAATAAACCAGAGATATAATAAATGTTACCACCTATGTAGCTGCTTCTACAGAAACTGAGAATGAGTTCAAAACAGCCCTGCTTTCCTTTTGTTTGAACGCTGATTTCAAATAAAAAATAAAAGTTGGTTATAATAAGCAGAATACTCTTGCTATCCAGATCCAGTGACAGGTGACAACTGAGAAGTGTACTGTTACTTAGAAAACAGATGACAGTAATTTACCCTTCTTGTGTTTGCTAATGTGATTTTATAAAACACGGACATCCAGCTTCTAGGACTTATTTTTGGAGACCTTGAAACACAATCAAGAACTTCAGATGTGAGTTTAGAATAAGTATACAACTGTACTTGATCTACCAGTTTTCTAGGTATTCTTGAGAGTAGAAAAAACATGAACTGCTATTGTACTGGATGATGTTGTAGCAAAGCAAAACATACTAAAACACACAGAATATTTTGCCTTTTGAAGGTCATGCTTTTATATATATGAAAACCTCTATAAAATATGTTGAATTAGCTGGCTAACACCTAACTAGTAAACCACAACTACTTCCTCTACTGTATTTTTGATTATGCCTTAGAAACTGCGTATCAGCACTTTATAGAAGTAAGTGTTCTGATCATTGAAATATTCTGACTTTGGCTTCAGGAAGCTGGGCATAACTATAGAACCAGTGTTTATTCCTCACAGTACCCATCAATGTGGTTTGCATTAGAATAAATGTTCAGACTGGGTGCAGTGGCTCACGCCTGTAATTCCAGCACTTTGGGATGTCAAGGCGGGCAGATCATGAGGTTAAGAGATTGAGACCATCCTGGCCAACATGGTGAAACCCTGTCTCTACTAAAAACACAAAAATTAGCTGGGCGTGGTGGTGCATGCCTGTAGTCCCCGCTACTTGGGAGGCTGAGGCAGGCAAATTGCTTGAAACCAGGAGGCAGAGGTTGCAGTGAGCTGAGATGGTTTGTGTCACTGCACTCCAGCCTGGTGACAGAGGGAGACTCTGTCTCAAAACTAAATAAATAAATGAATAAATAAATATTCAGTGCAGTTCATCAAACATTTATTGAGTGCCCACTGTATGGTAGGTACTAAGAAAAAAAGACTGGAACAGAATGGAAAAATGACTGGAACAGAATACTCCACTCTCAAAGGGCATATATTATAATAGAGAACAAAAATTTTGGAGATATACATTTCTTTCATAAACGTATATTGTGAAACTTAATTGTGTGTGCTTTGAAAAAAACAGGAATCATATACTTCTTTTACATATTTTCATATTGGCTAACATAAAATGGAAACTGAATATTTTTGTTGACAGACTTATTGAAGTATGGAACACTTGTTCCCCATTCAGGTAAACAGTTTGAGGTCTCCAGAGCAAAGAAACGGAATTCCTATGTCTGTTTTTAAACGTAATTTTTTTATTCCTTCATAATCTCTTGTCCTTTGCTGTAAATATTTGGACAAATCCTTCAGCACATGGAGAAAGAATGACAAATTTTTAAAAAGTTATTATTATATAAGATTTTCTGTGTGATAAAACCACACCCAATGGACCTCATCCAGACGAGCTTATATATGTTATTAAATTCAGGAATGTTAAGTGTGTTAGATTTTGTCCCTGTTGGGCAGTCTATGACGCAAACAGTGACTCTGAAACGAAGCCATAATATATGGTTTAACCTCTTAACAGTTGTGATGTCATTTTTTCTGTAGTAAGAAAAACAAATGCTGTCACATTTTATATTTGAGACTCCTGCAAGCCAACATCAAGAGATTAAGTATGCGCATGACGAACACACTGTCGTGAATGCAGTCAGACAAATGCCAGGGGATCACTGTGAGCGCAAACCCTCCTCCGGAACTCCGTGTTATAGGATGGAAAGATAAGCCTGCTGATAAGTTACAACCCTCCCGAGACACTGTGTTTTCCCCTTATAAGGAAGCAGAGGCAATTTAAAATATTTTGATCTGGATGTTAATTCATACAACTATGTTTATCTAGTATCAGCTAACCTTTATGCTTATAATTTAAGAATCTAGAAATACAGTAGCTAAAGAAAAATCTGTAGGTTCATCTAAAAGAATTAGAACAGACATTACATTGGGGCAAGTAGTAAGTAAATCTGCTTGTTTCCAGCGTTTACTTTCTTGAAATATGGCTTTGAGTCATTTCTGCGAGAGATAAACATACTACTTTATGCTTCCTATCATTTTTTAATTATGCACATAATTTAACAGTTTGTAATAGTTGAGGCCACATATCTCTGTGGACTGGCTTTTTATTGAAATTGCTTTACTCAAGGAGGAGACTGTTAACTGTATAATTCAGGTATGTATATTTTCTTTGAACAAAATGTGTGATATTCAACTTGTCAAAAATGAACACTTGAACACTGCTTGACTGAACAGCTTTGCCCTGTGTTTTCCTTGTCTATTGAGGCAAAGAAAGGCTGACAAGGGGGCATATCCAGGGAAAGACCAAGAGAGGAATGAAGCAGGATTTGAGCCAGCTGTCAGGAAATTTCATTCTGGTTGAACATTTTATAATGTATGCAGTATACTCATTAGAACAATTTAGATAAATCTGAACTCTGGGTAACAGAATGAGAGTCTCCTCCCTCCCCCTCCTTCTATGTATTTATGAAAAAAATATATTGTGGTGGACTTTCTGTGTACATTATTTTTATTATTTTTTTATTGGAGACATTTTGAGGTTATGATGGATAATATAATTGACTCTGAACCAAACTTCAGTTTTTAAAAGAAGGAAGAGTTGTTGCTACGACCTTGAATGTTTTATTATCTATTCAAGAACTTTACAGTTCTGTGGCCTATGGAATTTTTTAAATTGGGAGTTTGCCTAGGAGTTTACGTGATGAGTCGGTCTCTCACTCTGTTAGTGGGTTCTTTCCATTCATTTAGTCAGTCATTTTTTGGAATACCTGCCATGTTGGAAGACGACCATAGGTACTAGGATAAAGGTCAATATCTTATCATGTTTATTTTCTAGGTGTTTGCTATTTGTGTCTTGCCTAACGGTTAAGTTTCCAGCCCATTGAAAGATGTGAAGTGTTAATTCATCCATTTATTAATTCAACAGATTTCATCAAACATGTGCTAGGCATTTGGATTGAGTAGACATTGGCACTGCAATGATGAACTGCTCTTGTAGAATTTATAACCTAGTGGGAGAAGAAAGGACATATTTTGGTTACTTTGGTTAATAAAAGATTAATCACAAATTAAAATCAGTTCTTTGGAAGAAAAGAATACAGCTTTATCCATGCATGTAAACAAAAAATCCAACCCGTATATGGGAGAGGCTCAGTAATGAGTTAACTGTTGAAGGGGATCTAGAAGGAAAGGGACACTACTTTCAAAAACGTGTTCCTAGAAGGAGGATCCCAGTGTCAGATAAACAGCCAAGAAAGCAGAATGTTTTCAGGAAGGAACAATCAACCATGTCATGAAGTTTTGTGAGGAAAAGGAAGAGGACTGACCAATATCCGCTGGATGTGACAGCATGAAGGTCACTGGTGACTAGAGCAGTTTCGATTTTCATAGAGCGATGGTGGCCGAATTCTAATTGCAATGGATTGAAGATTAAATAGACATGGAGGAAAGCAATAGGAATATAAACAAAAGCTCCAAGAAATGTGGTTATGATGGGAAGACAATATGGGGTCATTGAAGGAGAGTTCATCTTATTTATACATGGGAGGGGCTTGAGTATGTTTGAATATTAAAAGGTAGGATACAGTTTACAGGGAGTTGTTGAATCACAGTACAAAGAAGGGAAAACTCATGTTTCTATACTAGTTGAAAGCAAGAGAGGATCAGACCCAGAACATTGTAGAGGGACTAGCCTTAGAGAGAAAACAGAGGGGAAGTATGGTATGGATAGATTTGGTGCAAAAGTGTGTAAGTAGGAATTGCTCCCATTCAATTAATTTGATTTTCTCTGAAAAGTTGGAGCTCTGAATGTCTGTTGACAAGGAGCAGTGTGAAAAAGTTGGAGGTTTGTAGAAAGTGGGGAATGTTTGAAATAGTCATTGTGGAGAGTAGGATAGCATGAGAGTGAATTGACAGGAAACATGTAGGAGGACTGAGGGGCAGTGTTGGGAGTCCATCTGAAGCTGGTGAAGGTGATGTTCTGATGATACTTATCTGTCCTATTCTGTGGCTTTCTCCTGCAGTGCTTGCCTCTGGAGGGTGGGCACTAAGAAAGCAGGTAACTGAGTTCATTTTGAGTTGAGGAGTGAAGACCAAAGGGCAGGAGAGTGTAGGGTTATGAGAAGAGTGTTATTGAAATGATGAGCTCTGGAAAGAAAAGTATGCAGGATGAATAGAGGCTAGAAGAAGAGTGAAAGCTGAAGAAAGGATTGGGACATGATGAACAGTCAGAAATACCACTGAGATTAAGTGGAGGGGTGAGAGCCAGCCTCAGCATGATGCATTCTTGTGTTCCAATGGAATTATCCTTTCAGAGGATGGGCTTGTGATGGCCCAAACACTCTCCTGCTGCAAATCTCAAATGAAAGGGCTTGTAGTATGGTGCAGAGGCTCTGGCGAGATTGGAACTGGGTGAGGTGAAGAGCCATCCATGGTGGCGGGCATCTTCCAGCACTCCATGTGGATTCCAGGGCCTGAGCAATGTGGCATTTCTTAGTCCTTGTGTGACAATGAGGTTATTAAGCTGTTAAGTAAAGATATCTGTTTTAAAGCAGCCTCCTTACAATTTATGCAGTATCAAGAAAACGTGATCTTAGTGGATAAAGGGAACATTTTTGTCCTTGTCAATCATTCTTTAAACTATCAATAATGTATATCGATCAAAAGTCATCTAAAAACCTTTGGATTTTTAAGCAGACAATGAACAAACCAACAAACTCAGGCTCTGCTAACATTCAAGTCTGGTGTTGGATTTTTAAGCAGACAATGAACAAACCAACAAACTCAGGCTCTGCTAACATTCAAGTCTGGTGTCGGATGCAAACATCTGAGTGGAACCGATGGCATGGAGATGCTCTAAGGAGATAACATCTTCTCATAATTTATGAGAACAATCAGTGCCTTCCTTCTCCTGTCCAGCTTCTCAGCACCCACTTTATTCTCCACTCACCAGAATGTGTCTCCAGGAATGAAGTCTTCATCATTGCATGGCCAGTTTATGGCAGCATCTTCCCAGCTGGTCTCCCTCCTTTCAGACCTTCTACCCGTTTTTTTAAACCCTACACTTAACTAATTGCCTTATTAATTAACTTTAAATTCCTATTTTCTTCAGTTACCTCACTATTCAAGGAATAGAAGCTTATGCTTTTTTAATCAAGTTGTAGTAGGAATGAATTCATGTGCCTCTTATGTGTGAGACACTGGACACATCACTTAATTTTCCTGGGCCTTAGTTTGTTCATCAATTTAAAAATCAGAGTGTGGCTATTGGACTAGATGGGCAAATTCTTTATGGTCTGAAGTATATGGCTGGGCTACAGCTCCCTTCCAATCCTGAAATTCTGTTTCTGTGCTCCGCTCCAGAGCCTAGTTCCAATCGTCGTCATACAGCTATTGAGCTTCAGCACTGATGTTTCATTAGGATCATCTGCATCTATCTTGGGGGTTGAAAATGTAATTCAGTTAATGTTGCTTAGCCCTGCTGCCTGGCACATCATTTTCCTTCTTTCTTCCACCCTGGTGCTGTAGCTACCTCCAACCCCAGCAGGTTAGGACCACCTGCCTGCCAAGTGCAGCCTTGCCTTATTTCTGCTCAACCTTGTGGCTCAATCATCCTATCAAGAGAAGCCATTTACAATCCTTCATAGAAATATTTTCCTGTCTCCAGCCCCTATGATCTTTGTTCTTATTTGTGTGTGTGTGTGTGTGTGTGTGTGTGTGTGTGTGTGTGTGTGTGTTTGGTTTATTTATTCATTTTAAAATGTCTCACCTTTTCCTTTTTATCAATTCAAGCTGAAAACTTGGCCTAAAGCTCCTTCGGAAAAGAATCACCAACTATTTTGATCTTTGATCTTTAACTTTCTGGGATTCTAAGCTCAAAGGTAGATGTATTTTTCTGACTTCTGATTTTCCCCCCCACACGTTGGGAACTCAATACAAATGAGTAAATAAATCCATTCTGAAAAGCATCCTCCTTTACCGTTAATTACTACAAAACTCCTATTCTGCACACAAATGCTGATACTGGCACACATATGACATTTATTTCCTATAGGCACTTCTGCCCTGAGTTGGCCTCTCATTCTGTTAGCAGACAGTTTGTGTCTGGTCTGTTTACCCAATTAAAAAGAGCAAGATCCGCACCTGTCTCAGCTGCTGATGGGTTACAACGTTCAAGCACAGTGCCTGGCAAGGAGTAGGCATTAGGAATATGTGGATTGAATGAATGGTTGCTAGGGAGTGTGGTGGCGTCTTAATTTTATGCTGGGCTCATCCCAACGCGCGCACGTGGGAACTTCACAAAAGTTATTTCACGAGAGCGGCGCTGAATCCCCTTATCCTACCGAGTTTACTGAAGTGGGGCCAGTTCTCCGCCCCTTTTAACTTTACTGCCAAGGCTGGAGAGGGGTGGAGTGGCCTGGAAGACAGTTGGAAGGAGGGTGGGAGATCTGCTTTCTTATAAAGATGCTTTGAGAGACTGGCTCTGTAGGGCCAAATTTTCAGGAAGAAACGAGCCTGAGTCCCAATGGCAAAAAAAAAAAAAAAAAAAAAAAAAAAAAAAAAAAAAGCCCTGCAGCTGAGCTCAGTATTTATCATTCTGTTAAAGAGACAGCCTAAAAGCCTCCGTGTACTGAGAGCGTGGTCCAAACCAGAGAAGGGGGCGCCCTAGTTTGCCCCCAGCAATCCATTAGTACAAGAAGACAACCGGCGAAGTCAGCCTCACTGAACCCACTTCTGGGGCTCCCTGTGCCCGACGCGGGCTTCGGGTTCACAGTGTCCCTTCCCAGCTGTCGTGGGTCCCCACCACTCCCGAGCTCAGCTCTTTTTTCCAGACCCACGTTGCGAAACAAATCAACTCCATGGGAAAAGTTCCATGAGCGCCCAGAGGACAGAGCCCCACGGAGAAACAGGTGTTTTGTCCCAGTATGTGAAGTTGTTAGTTTCTTTATCATTGCTCCCTCCCGACACGCACAAAATCGTCCCCAGCCCCTGAAGGGTCCTGCGGGGCCCCCAGTGCACCAACAGCACTGGGAGCTCCGAGCTCCAGGGAAAGCGCGCAGGGAATGCCTCTTAGTACTCGTTCCTGGGAAAGCGCCAGCGTCCGTGGAGAGCGTTTCCTTCTCCGAAGGCCGGCAGGGTGGCATTCCAAACCCGAGCAAGGTGGGCAGTGAGCGATCCTCCCTTAAAAAAAGAATAAATAAATAGAAGCCAGTGCGCAACCCCGCTCGGGTTTCCCGAAGCGCGCACCGCTGTCGCTGCCGGGGCGGCTGGGTGTCTGCGCTCCCCGCCTCCGCTGGGCTGACTCGGGAGGGAGGAGCAGGAGCTGGAGGGGGTGTTGCGGGTGCGGGGAGCGCGAGCCATCCCGAGCCAAGACAAGCAGCACATTCACAAATAACGCCTCCACCCCCAGCGCACGCGCTCCCATTCAAAGCTACCCAGCTCCGTGGCCGCACTACCGCTCCAAAGCCGCGCCGCCAGCCCCAGCTCAGCCCTGCCTCGAGGGGCCCACGCCAGAGCCCGCCTGCCGGCAGCCGCAGACGCCGACCCACTGCAGTCGGCGCAGGAGGCGGCCACCTCTTCCAGGGAGGGGTCTCGCCCGAGACTCCCCTTGGTCCCCGCCATGGGGACCATGGCACGGCTTGGGGCGCCCCAGCACCCCGGGTTCCTGGCCCGCTTCCTCGGTGGCACCTGGTGCCTGCTCTACATCGCCGGACAGGTAGGGCAGCCTCTGCGTCTTGCGTCTCTCCCGGGGACTCTGCTTCCAGCCTGAGCTACAGCGAAAATCGCTACAGCGTGGGGCGCGCTCTCTTCCGCGAAGGTCCATCCTGGGGCTGCGCTATCGTCCAAGCTGGGGACAGGTGGCGCGGGGTTGGGACTTAGGCGTGCTCTGGCGGGGTCGATCGTTGCGTTTAGCCTCAGCCCAGCCTCCTGGGACCCTGCCCTGGCTTTTCTCCCTTGCCCAGTTCTTTCTTCCAACTAGGCAGAGCCGGGGCGAGAAGGCGGCGCCGGAGCTGGGGTAGCGGTCATCTGCAGCAGTCCGCGACCCCCCACGGTTTCCGACAGTCCTTCGCGGAGCCCCCTCTCTAGCTCGAGGCTGAGGCTTGGGCGGCGCCCGGGACGCTCGGGTGCTGGGACACTCCTCCTCACTTCCGCCCTTCTGAAGACCTGGTGAACTTCTGACACCGTCACCCTCGCGCCGCCCGCAGCCGAGTGTCGGGGGCATAGCGATGTAAGGTGTGCGGACGCCAGACCAGGTGGGCTCCCTGGTGTCTCTGCGGTCTAGAGGTGGCTCTGGCGGGCGGGTGTCTGAGGACTGGCCCAGACCACACCCCCTCCGAATCCTCCCAGGATCTTCTCCAGGGCCAGACGAGGTGCAGGAACTGGGGAGTTCTCCCGAGTGGGATGTTCAGGCCCCGAGGCGGCGCGGAAGGGCCCTGGGAGAGGGTGTCTGATTAATTCAGTTTGCCTGGTAGTGGTTTATTATACCAAGACTTGGAGGAAGCTGCTTAGGGAAGAGGGCAGGGGTCAAGAGTCGAGTCAAACTCAGGATGCCTGCGGTTCCTTGGTTTTCACGTTTTCCAGTCAGTCAACTTTTGATTAAAACCCACTATTTGGGCAGTTTGTACATAATTTAGCCTCCTTGATTTGCCTTTCATAGGATTACTTGGGTAATTCTGGGAAAATAACCAAATACTCTTGGCTGGAATTATCGCCAGATAGCCTCCCTTTCCTCTGGATTGCTTATGGAGACTTGTCCAAATAGGGGGATTTCCTTCCCTTGCTTTTTCTTAATGTTTCGAAACTTGTTTTCAGATCTCTATTTTAATGGTCATTTCGATTGCAGTGGTACACTTCTAGAGGCTGAGAGAGGACCCCGAGTGTCGTCTCAGAAGGGCTGGGAGGAGCAGGGATTACCCTCATCAGTAGTAGAAATTTTCAGTAGGGAACACCTGCTTGGATTGGAATATGACAAACAGTTGGAAAAGTTTCTCTTAATTCTCAGCAAGTTTATTCCCACCATGCTTTGTTCCATGGCAGGACTTCTCAGCCATGGCTGCACAGTAGGATTACCTAGGGGAACTGTAGAAACTTCCTGTGCTAGGGCCACACCCCAGCTGAATTACATCACAATCCTGGTGGGAGAGGGGAGGCTGCGACGTGAGAACTTCTAAAGCTCTTGGGTAATTCTGTTGTGCAGCTGGGTTGAAAACCAGTGTGCAAAAATGACCTTCCTTAATGTGCTTTTTTTTTTTTTTTTTTTTCTTTTTTGAGACGGAGTTTCTCTCTTGTTTCCCAGGCTGGAGTGCAGTGGCGTCATCTCCGCTCACCGCAACCTCCGCCTCCTGGTTTCAAGCAATTCTGCCTCAACCTCCTGAGTAGCTTGGGATTACAGGCGTCTGCCATTATGCCCGGATACTTTTTTGTATTTTTAGTAGAGACGGGGTTTCACCATGTTGGCCAGGCTGGCACTGAACTCCTGACCTCAGGTGATCCATGCCCCCTCCGCCTTCCAAAGTGCTGTTATTACAGGTGTGAGCCACCGCGTCCGGCCAATGTGACTTGTTTTTATAGAATCATGGCCCCAGAAGTAAACTCGAAGAAAGTAAAGGCGGCCTGATACAGAGATCTGGGAGTCTCTTGACACGTAACTTCCAGTCCCAGCACTGTCCCTAAGCACAGTACCGTTATGGTGGAGACCCTTACCTTCCACTTCCTCATCTATTAAGTGAGGGTGTTGGCCCGCTTTTTGGCAGGTACTGCCAGCTCTACCACCACCAGGCAGGTTGACATCTGAACCAAATTAAGACGTCTTCCATCTTATTTTTAAATACCTGCAGAGTAGAAATTCTGCCTTATCTTTGACATTTTGCTACAATATCTGCTCATATTTGGATCCAACAAAGATGCTAAAAAGGAGCTTGTAGTTTCTTAGATTTGCAGTATTTAAAAAAAAAATGCTTTCCCACTGCCTGTTCAAACTCATTTCAAGTCATTAGGTCCTTTCTTGGAATTCACGACAAACTGATTTTTCCTAACATTACACACCTGTTCTTTCTTGTGCCGCTTCTCAACCATTTCTTCTGGAAGCGGATGATAACAGTAGATTTGAGTCTTGTATGTTGCAAGTGGCCTACTGTTTAATTCCAAATGGATCTTTCTCATTCCACCAATTCAGAGCTGCTAGCCACATGTGAGGAGCCTGATGAAACTTGTTTAGGAAAGAACAGAAAAGAGTTTAAAGTGGTAGATTGGTTCATTATCCTGGTAAATGCAAAATGCCTTTGAGCGTTAACTCGGTCAGGTGTTTGTCAGAGCAGCTGTTTAATGTCTTCACTTTTTTTTTTTTTTAACCATATAGGCATTATATCTAACCAACAAATAGGTCAGAAATTTGAGGATACTTAATATCAAATCAAGAAGAAATCATTCTATGCCCAATAGCCAGTGCCAGATGATTTGAACATTTAATGGAATTTATATATTCTTTAAGCTGTTTTTGAGTCAAAACACTCAATACATGAAGACATAATTATCAGACCTCTCATAGATATTGTAGCCATAGGAAAAGTGCAGTCAAGAGCTTCTGCTACCCAAATGAAATTATGTTTGAGCTGTATTCTCCAAATAGTCCAAAGAACAATTTTAATGCAAATAAAAATTATTTGGAAATCCAAAGATTTCTTTCTTCTCACTGAATTTCTGCTTTTAGGGGTTATTTTCCTCTCTTTCTGTTCTGATTGAATTACCCTTCTCACAGGATTCTTTTCTTTCCTTGCAACTTAAAGGCAACTCACTTCTTAGGTTCTGATGAAACTGATTATTTTACTGATTAATTTCATTTCATAAGCTGAACCCAGCGTGATCCTGTTACCTTAATTGCTCCCAGGTAAGGAAATGCATAATCAACTCATTATTGTAATCAGGAGACCTTATCAATTACTTAATGATTTCTACAAGCTGACTGTAGCAATCCACTGTGAAACAAAGGAGGCTGGTCAAGAGGGTGTGTTGCTAGAGCAGCACAAATCCGTTACTGTTGCTTAAAAATGTTACTTGCCGGCAATTCATGTCTTTTTGGTGGTGTATCAGTGGTAGCTCATTTAAACAGAAAGGTTGAATATTTCCATGTACAATGTTATTCTAAATGGTATTCTTCTTAGGAATTCAGTAATAAAATAAATAGTTCCTGGTTGGCTGGAAAGAATTTGTGCCTTTACGGGCACCTGATTTTCAATTAAAATTCTTGAAGATGACTTGCTTCTTTTGTTATCCTCCTGGATGTTCTTGCTGATATTTTTATTTATTTTCATTTTTACCATAATAACTTGGCATGGTTAAAAATGCTACTAAGGATTTTTGTTTTGTATTGAGGTATAATTGGCATATGGTATACTGCACATGTCTAAAGTATACAATTTGATAAGTTTTGACATATGTATATATTCATGACACCATCACCCTAAAGTTTCCTCATCACCCTTTAAAATGTCTTCCTCCCTCTGGTCTTTGAATCCAGCATCACCAGGCAAATAATGAATACGAGGCAAACATTACCAAGCAAATACTTTGCTACTATGAAATAGTTGGAGTTTTCTAGAATTTTATGTAAATGGTATGACCCCTCCTCCTTTAACCAAAAGGAGACTTTTGGCTTTTTTCACTCAGCATAATTATTTTGAGATTATTCCTGTTACACCATGTGTCAGTATCTCACTGCTTTTTATTCCTGAGTAGTATTGCATTGTACGGATAGACTGCAGTTTGTTGTCCGTCAGCATTCACTTATTAATGGACAGTGTGTTTGTTTCCAGGTTTTGGCTATTACAAATAAAGTTGCTGTAAACATTTATGTACAAGTCTTTGTATGAACAAGTGGTCTTATTTGTGTTAGGTAAATACCTAGGAGTGGAATGGCTGAATAATATAGTAGGTATACATTTAACTTCTAAGAAACTTAGTTTCTCAAAAGATTGTAGCTTTTTCTCAGTAGCAGTGTGAGAGTTCCAGTTCCTCTGCATCCTTGCCAATACCTGCTGTGGTCTTTTCTTTTAGTCGTTCAAACAGGTATAGTCATAGCTTGTTCTGGGTTTTTAATTTGCAATTCTCAAATGACTAATGATATTGAGCATGTTTTCATAACTTTATTTAGAATACATGTATCTTCTTTGGTAAAATTTCTATTCAAATATTTAGCCCATTATTGGATTGTTAGTTTTCTTACTGAGTTTGGAGAATTACACATTCTGGCTATGATTTTTTTTTTTTTTTTTTTTTTGACAGAGCCTGTCTCTGTTGTTCAGGCTGGAGTGCAGTGGCATGATCTCAGCTCACTGCAACCCCCACCTTCTGGGTTCAAACAGTTCTCGTGTCTCGGCCTCCCACGTAGCAGAGATTACAGGTGTGTGCCACCATGCCCAACTAATTTTTTTTTTTTTACTAGAGATGGGTTTTGCCATGTTGGCCAGGCTGGTCTGAAACTCCTGGCCTCAAGTGGCCTGATGCCTCAGTCTCTCAAAGTACTGGGATTACAGGCTTTAGCCACTGTCAAGCTGCTAGGAATGTCTTATCAGATGTATGATTTGCAAATATTTTCTTCCAGTCTGTGGCTTGTCTTTTCGTTTTCTTAACAGTGTCCTTTGCTTGGCAGAAGCTTTTAATTTTGGTGGAGTTGAATTTATCAAATGGCTTCTTGGACAATTGTGATTTTGCTCTTGTCTCTAATAAATATTTGCCTAACCCCCAAATACAGAGGTTTTCTTCTAGAAGTTTTAGGTTTTTACGTTTAGTCTCTTCCATTCTGAGTTAATTTTTGCATATGGTACAGGGTAGGGATCGAAGTTAATTTTTTGTCCTAAGGGCACACAGTCGTTTTTGCATGACTTTTTGAAAAGACTATCCTTTCTCCACTGAATGGTCTTTGTACTTCAAATCAGTTGTCCATACATGTGTGGATCTATTTTTGGATTCTCTGTTCTAATCTTCTGACGTATATGTTTACTGCTATGCTAGTTAGCACACTTTGAGTGATACAGCTTTATAGAAAGTCTTGAGGAATAACACTCATCAAGTGCAATTCCTCCAATTTTGTTCTTCGTATTTCAAGGATGTTGATTTGGCTATCCCATATAAATTTTAGAATCAGTGTGCCAATTAAAAGATGTGTGCAAGGATTTGATTAGGAGTGTTTTAATCTAAAGATATGTTTTGAGAGAATTATTTTACTAATAGTTTCATGACTCATGAACATATAAACCTCTCTAGGTCTTCTAAGCAACATTTGTTACAATATTTTATTGTACAAGTCTTACATATTTTTGTCAGATCTATTAATATTTCATATGTTCTGCTATTTTAAGTGATATTTAAGAAAAATTCAGTTTCCAACTTTTTTGTTAGTATATGAAGACACCATTTTATATATTATTTATATATTGTTCTTATTTTCTGCAACTTTATTTACCTCAGTTGTAGTTGCTATGTACAACAATATGTAGTATATTCTATCAGATTTTCCACATAAACAATTGTCTTGTGAAAATATAGACAGTTCTTTAAGGTTTTTATGTTTTTTATGACCTTTTTCCTGTATGATGACACTACCTTTGAACCCCCAGTACAAGGTTGAATAGAAGGGGTATGAACAGATATCCTTGTCTTGTTCATCATTAAATATGATGTTAAGTGTAGGCTTTTTTGTAGATGCTCTTTACATCTTAGGAAATAGCTTTTATTCTTCATTTGCTGAGTTGTTTTTTCTTTTTTATCAGAAATGGATTTTGTTTATGCATCTAATTATCATAAGGTTTTTTTTCCTTTTTAGTTTCATATAGTGAATTACCTTCACTGATTTTTGAATGTTCAGCCTACCTTGCATTCCTGGGATACACCCAAATTGATCATAATATCCTTTTTATATATGGTTGGATTCAATTTACTAAATTTTGTTTAGAATTTTTACAACTAAGTCCATGAGAAATAATGTTCTGTAGTTTCCTTTGTCTGAAATAGCTTTGGTTTTGGTTATCAGGGTAATAACAGCCTCATAGAGTAAGTGAGAAAATATTCCCTTATTTTCAACTTTCTGAAAGAGTCTATATATGAGTTCTTCCTTAAATGTTTAAGAATTCACCAGTGAAGCCACCTGGACCTAAAGTTTATTTCGTCAAAGACTTTTTAATTACAAATTTAATTTCTTGAATAGATACATGGCTATTCAGGTTATTGATTTCATCTTGAGTTAGCTTCGATAGTTTGTTTTTCACAAGTTTTTCAGTTTCATCTAAGTTTTTGAATTCATTGGTGTAAAGTGGTTCATAGTGCTCCCTTATGGTATTTAATATTATTAGACTATGTAGTTATATTACCTGTGTCATTCATGATATTGGTTATTTACTCTTTCTTTTTCCCTGATGCATCTGTTTCATAGCTTATCAGTCTTATCTATCTTCTCAAAGAAGCAGCTTTTGGTTTCATGAATTTTTCTTTATTGTTTTCGTTTTCTATTTCACTCATTTTCTCTCTTTATTATTTTTTCTTCTAGTCTGTGTTTTATTTGGTCTTATTTTTCTAGTTTGTAAGGTGTTTGCTGAAGTCATTAATATATATATATAAGTATTTCATATTCTCAAAATCAAAAATTTAATGATATAAATATTCCCTAAGTGGTGCTTTAGTGGACTATCATGAATTTCTAGATGTATTTTCTTGTTTTTGTTTTCTGTTCATAGTACTTTCTTATAACCTTTTAGTTCTTCTTTGACCCATGGGTATTTAGAAATGGTTATTTAGTTTCTAACTATCTGTGGATTCTCTGGGTATCTTTGCATTACAGATTTCTAGTTTATTTCCAATGTGATTAGATGACACACTTTATATCACTTGAATCCTTTTAAATTTATTAACACTTGTTTTACAGACCAGAATGATGGTCTGTCTTATTAATTGTTTTGTGTACACTTGAAAAGAATTAAACTTTCTACAAATTTATGCCTCCATTTTTTTACTGATCAGTTTGGCTATTGTTTGATAGAATGTTCTTTAAATAGTTTGGCTATTGTTTGATAGAATGTTCATTTAAAGAACATTATCAAATTGGTTGATAATATTGTTCAAATCTTCCATATGCTTACTGATTTTCTGTATACTTATTGTGTCAATTATTGAGAAAGGGATATTGACATCTCTATATACCACTGTAGACCTGTCTATTTCTCTTGCAGTTCTATTAGTTTTGCTTTATTTATTTTGGATCTCTGTTATTTGGTACATAAATGTTTAGGATTATTATGTTACCTTGGTGAGTTGACTCCTTTATTATGATTAAATGACCTTCTCTATTCCTGTAAAGGTCTGTGCTCTAAAATCTACTTTACCTTTGGCTGTATTAATATTAGATAACCATTTCTAATTTGAGATTTTTCAGATAAAATAGTTACCTCCATAGTTCTTACGGTATACCTTTAATGTGATCTCCTAGCTTACCATATTTTATTAAATTCCCATTATAGTATGATTTCCTAATTCTCTTTCAAATCCTACTTTCACCATCCTTTTGTCATCTTTTATCACATTAAAAAAATCAATGATCAGTATTAATATATTGTAATGGCTGCAGTGAACCAAGTAGTACATTATTACTATATTTTTAGTACACTTTTTTGGAAAAAAAACTTTATTGACATATAATTTACAAAAATACGATTTATGCATTTAAAGTGTACCTTTCGATGGTTTTTTATTATATTCACAGATATATTAAACCATCATCATAGTTGCTTTTTGCAACATTTTGGTGAACTCAAAAAGAAACCCTGTATCCTTGATATCATCATGTTTCTTGCCTCCCACCCTAGCCTAAGCAGCCTCTAATCTACCTTCTTAATAGACTTCCATGTTCTAGATTTTCATATCAGTGAAATTATATAATATGTGGGCTTTTGTGTCTGTCTGATTTCACTTAACATAATGTTTTTAAGGTTTATTCAAGTTGTAGCATATATCAGTACTTTCTGTGGCTGAATATTATTCCATTGTATGAATATACCACATTTTGTTTATTTGTTCATCTATTTATGGGTATTTGGATTTTTCCCACCTTTTAGCAATTATGAGGAATGCTGCTATAACTTTTACGTACAAGTTTTTGGTTGGACAAATGTTTTCATTTCTCTTGGGTATATACCTGGGAGTGGAATTCCTGGGTTAAATAGTAGACTATATTTAATCATTTGAGAAACTGCCAGAATATTTTCCAAACTTGCTACACCATGATACATTCCCACCAGCAGTGTGTGAAGGTTCTAATTTTTCCACATCCTCACTATCACTTGTTAGTATCTTACTTTTTGATTGTAGCCATCCTGGTGAATATGAAGTGATACCTCATTGTGATTTTTGTTTGCATTTCTCTGTTGACTAGTGATATTGAGCATCTTTTCATTTTCACTTACATTTTATTAGAGTTAACAGTTGCCTTGATTGAAAGAAAAGTGTTTAATTTACGTAACTGTTATTCTTTTCCTCCAATGCTACCGTATACTTACCACATGCCTGTGAATAATTTTTCCAAATGCAAAAGCACAGTACCAGTCAGAGTCAGTTCCTTTGTCTTGCTAGTGTTCCTCCCGTCACACCTCCTTGTTGTCTTTAGGTCCAATTGCTTTCTGCATAGCCACTCTCATAGCTGTCATACTGAGACTTCTTTTGCTTCTTTTATTCTGTTGAATTAGCCAATTTCATAGATTCTACAACCTCCATAAAGGAAAATGTGTATGAAATTAAAATCTTCTAAACTACTCTTGTCTGTAGAAAGTTATTCTACTCTCCTATTTGTTGCTTATTTTGCATGACATAGACCCCTAGGTTGAAAACAGTTTTCTACTCCTCTTCCCTCAAATTTTGGTGGCATCAATGCATTCTCTTTTGACATCTCACGTTGCTATTGAGGAATCCAGTGCCATTTTAAATCTAGTTCTTGTGTCTTTGGGCTGCTTTTTTTGGTCTCTGGAAACTTCTAGAATGTTCCTCTTATATATGGTACTCCACAGCAGGGGTTGGCAAAGTTAGAAATAGAGTAAATGTTTTAGGCGTTGTGGGCTCTACTGTCTTTGTCCTAACTATTCAACTCTGCCTTTGTGGCATGAAAGAAGCCTAGACAGTTGTAAACAAATGATCATGGCTGTATTCTAATAAATTATTTACAAAAACAGGCAAGAGGTCAGATTTGGCCCAGGGGTCACTGTTTGCAGACCACTGTGCTCAAGTTTCATAATGCTGTGTGTGCCTCGCTGTGGGTTATTTAAATTCACCATGCTAGGTTCTTCATAAGCTTTCAGTAGATCTGTGTCTTTCAATTTAGAAAATAAATGCATATTTATTTTCAGGTATCTTCAATAATTTTCTTTCCAGCATCTTTTATGTGTTTGCTTTTTGTAAAACTCCTGTTACTTATTGGACCTCCTGGGTTTCTCATCCTCTTTTAAAATCTTTTGCATTTACTTATGGTTTGTCATACTTTCTAAATGATTTTCTCAATTTCATTTTTGACAGAGTTATATTAACGCAGATTTCAATCGATAGTCCTAGCTGTAGACAAACTTCACCCATCTCCTTCTCCTTTCCACAGCACCGCGTGCCTCCAGGTCTGAAGTCCCACAGGCCACATGGTCTGGCTTCTCTTTATCTCTTTCTGCCGGCACAATTCTGTTAAGTCGGTTAAAATTCCTCCACCAGCCAGTTTTCCATATTCCAAAAAAATTTATTGGCATCTTTTGCCTGTGGTTGTCTCCTTTCCATTTCTCTTGTCATCTTTATTTATTTACTGTTATTTTAGCAGATGTTTGGGAGGGAATGAAGAAAATATGGTGTTCAATCTGCCATGTTAACTGGAAGTTAGCACTGTTTATTCTCTTTTATTTTTCTACCCTGACCCAACTCCCAATCTTGTTATAACTCATCCTGGTTATAAGGCACACTTTTAGGAGACTGATGCTTTTTATTTCCTAGTGTAAATAAGACATTGTCCGCATTACAAAAAAGACACTGGACTTGTGGTCTAGAGGCTCAGGGTCTAGTTCTGGATTTGGTGACCTTTTCTGCTACTAAGAAAGTCAGAATTTTCTTTTAGGGAAGAAACTCAGTGCTCACTGCTTGCCTTCTGGTTGCCAAACACAATAATAATGACTGTCTCCGTCCCTATTTTTATTTTTTAATTTTTCAGTAACTGCTCATTTTTCATTCTCTGTGTAAGTAAATATAGTCTAATCTATTTGCTTAGAGATACAGCACAGAAATATTTTATTGTTTTATACATTTTGACATTCATATTTGGAAACAGTTTTATGAGAGAATGTAAAGTTAACATGATGTAAAGATCTGGCCTTGAAATATCGTATGTGGTATTAAAAATTTATTCTCTAAGGTGTGATTGCTGTTCAGGCTTTTTTGTGGTAGATAATGGAGATGGGATGCAATGAAAGGGGAAATAATTTTGAATAGTTATTAATTCTCTGTCAGTTTTAATGTTTTATTTTGCACTGGGATAACCTCTAAGTAGAGAATTGCACATTTGGGGGCAGTGGAATGAGTCGGGCAGGTGCTACATATTTCTTTTCAGCTCTGCTCATGCCCATAGGATTATATGGCTGGAAGGTGTCTTAAGGACTCTTTAGTCTTGTGGTTCATAAACTTCAGTGTGCCTAAGTCGGTTGTGCTATATCGCACAATTCCAGAGGTCACTGAAGAGTAGATCTGTGCAAGTAAAAGCCAAGAAGCTTGTCATCACACATTCGTGAGCCTCACTCTCAGAGATTCTGATTCAATAGGACTAGGATGAGTTTGTGGATATACGTTTGTTACAGGTACCCTCTCCATTCCCACTCTTCCCCCTCACCCACATACCCACAGAGGATTCAGACACATTTTGACCAAAGACCACATTTCAGGAAACACTGATCTGAACACTGACTATATATGTGGAAGTAAGGTCCTAGAAAGTTGAGTTGACTTGTCCCAGTTTGTCAGGGGGAGAGATGGGAGTGAACCACGCGTCTCATCACTCTGTTCAGTGATTTTTTCCCACCAGAGCATAAGCTATTATTTTAGTGTCTGGTTACATCATGAACTAAAGATATGAACCATCAGCTTAAAGTGTCCTTATTTGTAGTAACTGCAGTTGTTTATAAATGGTTTTCAGATGTTTAGGAACAGCCTCTGCTCTCAGTCACTCTGCAGCAGATGAATGATCAGAGAAACAGGGGAAGGAAAGCTCCCCGTCCTTATGCCCCTGCCATAACCTGTTGGAAACTGGCTTCTGTGTGTTTTTTCCTCAAGTCATCATGCCCCTGGAAGATTAACAGATACTTGTTTAGAAAACCATCCAAAGCGGTCGGGCACAGTGGTTCAAGCCTGTAATCCCAGCACTTAGGGAGGCCGAGGTGGGCGGATCAGGATCAGGAGTTCAAGACCATCCTGGCCAACATAGTGAAACCTGTCTCTACTAAAAATACAAAAAAATTAGTGGGGCATGGTGGCACGTGCCTGTAATCCCAGCTACTCGGGAGGCTGAGGCAGGAGAATTGCCTGAACCTGGGAGGTGGAGGTTGCAGTGATCTGAGATCGAGCCATTGCACTCCAGCCCAGTTGACAGCGTGAGACTGTCTCAAAAAAATAAAACGTTCAAAGCATCAGGGACTTCACACTTGATGAAATGGAGAATACGTGCTGCTCAACACCTTCTTTCCCCAGCGCAGTTTCCCCAACCAACTGTTGCTACATTCTTGGAGGAAAGGAAGGAAATGTTTCATGTGCCTATTATTTAGGATGTTCTCCCCATCTCTACCCCAAACCAGCCAAACAAAATACACACAGACACGCTCCATTGACTCATGCACAGTCCGTCATATAGTACTGAATGTGAAAGGGAAAGAAGTTTTCTTTATTGTTAATCATCATTGTCATACAGCTTGTACGTTTTATGAAGAATGATTATTGTGGTGTTTCTTTCAGACATAAACTGCAGAGAAACAGGTTGTTTATTATTGAAGAGTACTTATTATTAAAGATTGGTATAAGCTGAAATTCAAATTCTCAGTTTCGAATTCTGGTTTTAAAACTCCATATTATTCAGGATGAACTGGATCATGCTGTAATAGCAAACAACCCCCAAATCACAGTGGCTTAACACCACAGAGGTTTATTTCACCATTGAGCCACTTGGCCAGTGTGGATTGTCAGGAAGGCTTTGGCTCACTGGGTGCACTCAGGATTCCATGCGAATTGCAGCCCTCTCTCAACCCGCATTTCCATAGCTACCTGGGCAGGAAGAGGAGCATGTTGCTCTAAACAAATACTTCCACTCAGAGGTGACACAGGAAACAGTGATTTTTTTATTTCAGTGTAGAACGAATAGATTCACTTTGGGAATCTCCTGCTAATGGTTGAAACAAGAGGTGCTTTTGCTCACATAATATTGGCCAATTAAATTCGAGAGCATTTTAAGTGGAATGTTGACACAAACTCAGAATCTCCTTTTTCTTGTTTTGGTTTCCAACAATTAGCTTTTCCAAACTTTCAGACTTCCAAGGTGTGGTCTAGATGTTTGTTTTCTGACTGTGTGTGTCTATGTATACAGAGATTCTCTGACATTACTGTGAAACTACTTATAATTATCTTTATCTTACTAAAATTATTTTAAAATTTATAATGTGGTAGAATAAATAAACACAATTTACCATCATGACCACTTTTAAGTTTACGTTTCTGTAGCATTAAGTACATTTATGTTGCTGTACAGCCACCATCACTATCCATCTCCAGAGCTCTTTTCACCTTGCAAAACTGAAAGTCTATACCCAGGAACAACTCCCCATTCTCTTCTTCCCTAGCCCCTGGCAACCACCATACCACTTTCTGTTAATGATTTTGACTATTCTAGGTACCTCACATAAGCTGGAATCACACAGTACTTGGTTTTATTTTGTCATTGGCTTATTTCTCTTAAATGCAATGTCCAAAAGGCTTATCCATACTGTAGCAGATATCAGAATTTCCTTCCTTTTTGAGGCTAAATAATAATCCATTGCAGGTATATATGTATATGTATATATACGTGCAATGGAATATAAATATATAAGTATATATTTATGTATAAATAATATATATGGAATTCATAGATGCAGATCTCATACAGAGGACCATATATGTTATTTATATATAAATATAAATAGATATAATATATACATATATAATTTTGTTATATAAAATATATATTAATATATATTTATATTTTATTATATAAATATATGTATAAATATATATTTATAAATATGTATTCATATATAAATTATATATGGTCCTCTGTAACTATGAGATCTGCATCTATGAATCCTACCAATTTCAGATCAAAAGTATCTAAAAACAGTAAAAAACAGACAGATGGTTGGATCTGTACTAAATATGTACAGGCTCTTTTCCTTGTCACTACTCCCTAAACAATGCTGTGTGACAACATATTTACATAGCTTTTATTAGGTATTATGAGTAATTCAGAGATGATTTAAAGTATTTGGGAGGATATGTGTAAATTATGTGACTATTACACCATATAAGGGACTTGAGCATCTGTGGATTTTGGTGTTCCTAGGATGTCCTGGAATGAATCCCCCATGGACACTGAGGAACAGCTGTATTTATACTACATTTTATTTATGCATTCATTAGTACACACTTGAGTTGCTTTCACCTTTTGGCTATTGTGAATAATGTTACTCCAAAATAGGTGTTCCATTTTGTTTTATGTGTGGTTCTTTTTCTTTTTTCTTTTCTTTTCTTTTTTTTTTTTTTTTTTTGAGACAGGGTCTTGTTCTGTCACCCAGGCTGGAGTGCAGTGGTGCTATCACGGCTCACTGCAGTCTCGACTTCCTGGGCTCAGGTGATTCTCCCACCTCAGCCTCCTAAGTAGCTGGGACTACGGGTATACACCACCATGCCCAGCTAATGTTGTTGTATTTTTAGTAGAGACGGGGGTTTTGCCATGTTGCTCAGGCTGGTCTCAAACTCTTGGCCTCAAGCGATCTATTTGCCTCAGCCTCCCAAAGTGCTGGGATTACAGGTATTAGCCACTGCACCTAGTTCTTTTTCTGTATACAAGAAAACAACACCTGCCTCTTGAGAGTTCCAGTTTACTATTTTGGGAGGTCCAAGAACCAATTCTTTTTGACCTCAGTTTAGAGCTAATAGGTTCACATTGGAAATCTGCCAATGGTTAAAACAAAACCTGAGCAATACTCCACTCACTTCCTCCACCTTTAGCTAAATCAACAGAGCCAAGGAGGATTCTTGTGTTTAGTCTTATATGTAACCTGCAAATCTTGACATTTTTCAAGATAGGGGACAATATGTGGCTGGGACATTATTATTCCTCTAGCAGTCTGGGAGCATTACAAAAAGAAATTATATGTTTTGTTAGGTGTGGTGGCTCATACCTATAATCCCAGCACTTTGGGAGGCTGAGGAGGGAGGATTGCTTGAGGCCAGGAGTTCAAGACCAGACTGGGTAAGAGGAAGGTCCTATCTCTAACAAGAAAAAGGAAAGAAATTTTACATTTTTTGTGCATCTGACTCATACTGTGTGAATGGAGGTCAAATGTGAATCAGTATGTAAAATGCATACTAATTGTGCACATGGCATGGTGTGTGGAGCAACAGAAAATGCAGAATTTTAGGAAGGTATTGAGAGAAAAGGCAATAGACCAGGAAACTCTGCTTACTATTACCTGCTAGTTACATGACTTTCGACAAAACAGTTACGTAGCCTTACAGAGTTTGTGTGTGTGTTTTGAATTGGTAGAATGAAAGGCTTGGATTACATGATCTCATGGGTTAATGCCAATTAACCATACAATTTTAAAATGAAAAATAGGGGTTTCTAACCTTTTTAAATATAAAATCTTTTAAAATGCAAACATATTAATAGCTCCTCTTCGGCTTTTTGACAAATGGACATAGCATCATGGCACTCCTCTGCTTAAAGGCTTCAGTGAATTCCTGCCGCCTTTACATCAATATTTCTCAGCCTTTTCATTATCGCCCCTCTTAAAAGTTTTTTAGTCATTTTATGACTAAAGTCACATCCACTTCCCCACCCCATGAAATCTTAACACCATAGATGTTCTGTAAGACCTCCCCTTCTGTATCCCTAAGAACCAAATTTTCACCCCTCTGGAGGCATATTGCCTCCACTGAGAATGCATGCTTCAAAATGAGCTGGAAAACACTTACTGTGGTCTTCAAGGCCATGCCTGATCCAGCCCCTGGCTAGCTCCCCAGCTTCCCTCCCTCCTCGTCCTCCCTTCTATCCTCTGCTTACTCTTGCTCAGCTCCCTTCTACCCAGCTGCGCTGCCCTTCTCTCAGTTCCCCAAGGGCATCAAGTGTTCTTACTTCAGGGACTTTGCATAGTTTGTTTTCTTTGGCTGGAGGTCTCTTTATTTTAAATAATTATTTTATGTTCAACTGTCTGGCCTGCAGCTTAAATATCACTTTCCTACAAAGTCCTGATCCTGGCCTGCCTTCTGTGTTAGATGGTGTCTGTCATTATTTTTCTCAATGCCCATTTTCTTTCTAGCATTTGTAATTTGTAATCATACACGTGTGCGTGTGTGCATTTTTGTAACATGTCTGCCATCCCCAGTACATTGTACACATGAGGCCAGGGATGGACTCACTCTGCACTCTGTATATGTCACATCTAGTTCAGTGTCTGGCATTGTTGAAAAAAGGATTAATGAGATATTTTTGAGAAAATATGCAGTGACTAAAACTGCCCTGAACTTGGCATGGCTTTTAAAGTGAATGTATACGTCATTAATTACAGCAACACCTATCTAAGTATGTTACTTAAAGAAATATTAGCTACTATTGTACAAAAATCCTGAAAGCTCAGAATTTTAACAGAATAGCTTCTTTCTCAGTCACATAAAGTCCAATTGGCAGGGCTGAACTGGAGGTGGATGATCTTCAACAGCCATTCAAAGTTTGCTGGAGTCTCTGCTATCTTTAACACATAGCTTCCAAGGTCACCCTGGTGCCTGTATCTGGATGACATATGGGGGAAGGGAATGTTGAGAATTGCATGGGGAAGTTTTCTTGGGGGTAGTTCTGGGAGCGGTATGCATCACTTCTGCCCACATCCACTTTTTGTATTCCTAACTAGGCTCAAATCTGGTAGGGTCTTATTCCCCCTTGTTTCTCCACAAGAAATCAGTTCCATGGTCATAACTCCCAGCAAGGGAGTTATATATCTCATCGCTATGAGCTTAGGAGATCACACAAACTGGTCTCTGGCACATTGCACTTGGAGAGTCATAAATGTATGTTTGAGTGTGTAGTTATGTCTGGATACATAAGGATTTACAAATCACTTTCAAAAATATAGAAACCCTTGAGGATTCCAAGACCCAGAGGATGGAAACCACTAAAAATAGAACTGTGAGTTTTGTTTCTGGAGAGGTTTTTGCCCACTTCATCGTTTTCAAAATTGTAAGATATGGTGCAGTGGGGTTGAGGGCAACCAGTTGTAAATGCACTATGTGCATCTTGACTGAACAAAACTATTTGTTGCCCTACAGCAGTGAATCTTCCCAGGCTCTTGTGTAGCTGTATTCATAATATGCACTGATTAGCATCTTGTCAGCTGAATGGAAGCCCAGCTGGGGCTCTGGTTGGACTGCTGGCAGCATTGTCCTTAATAAAATGGGGCCTTTCAACCAATGGGCTATTTTTCGTTCCCAAATCACCTGATAAGTCCTCGTCTTTTGATGAACTACAAATAAAAACCAGTTGTCCATCCCATGGGGCTGTTAA
Organism: Saimiri boliviensis; assembly: GCF_048565385.1. Taxonomy (NCBI): domain Eukaryota; kingdom Metazoa; phylum Chordata; class Mammalia; order Primates; family Cebidae; genus Saimiri; species Saimiri boliviensis. The sequence goes on from NC_133450.1 coordinate 171,095,939, forward strand.
ATAGGGTCTGTCTGTTTACAGAGAAAAAAAGACCTGTTGCATGTCCGGTTCATAGTACAACAAGGCGATTGTAACTGAGCTACGACATCATGATACTGTACTTTCATCTGAGCCAAAGCTTACCTGGCCATCCTTCAGATTTGCCATTCTTCCTGAGTCCACAGGATGGGAGCAGAAATACGAGCCTGGGCGCTGCTTTTGTGCACAGTTTGTGGCCTCTCTCTTAACTCTGTTCCTTAGCAGAACAAAAGAATTCAGAGTTTGGTGGGTGAGGTGGGCTGCTGTATTATTTCTATCTCAGTTGTATTGAGGTTTCAAGATTTTCCATTTTTGTTTTCTTTCAACATCCGTCTAACTCTAAAAGCTAGCTGTCCCTTTGGAAACGTGGTGGGGAGGAGACAGCATTTAGAGACAAACTATAACCTTCAAATAGAAAAATGTACATTTAACCTCTAAACTTTCAAAGAGGTTCATTTGCAAATTGGGTATTTTTCAATGAATTTATTTTCCACATTTTGCCTCTTCCAGCTGTCTTCGTTTTTTTTCCCCCTTTTGCATAAGGTACAGTTTCAGATCCGTTGTCCTGTTTTCTGTTTCCAATGAAGCTTTCAAGTGTTTGACATTTATCAGAAAGTTGTGGCAACTGTGAACAGTCGTTCAAAAGCAGATGAGTGAGGTCATGGTGGCATCCTTCTTGGTTCTTTAATAGGATTAGTAAGGAGGTTTATGCTGAAATTCCATCAAGGGTCAGAGCTAGACAATGAGGGAGCTCCCACATCCAGGGATCCGTCTTTGGCAAACTCTTTACAGCAGTGCTTATTGGCAACAAGTTGGTGAATAATCATCTTCCCCTGTGTATTTTCAAAAACTGCCTCATTTAGAGCAAAAGCACAATGTAAAGGCTGTGTGAAAATGGCTCAATAGGACCCCTGCTGTTTGGAGTATTTGAGTTACAGGTCATTCAAATCCACCTGTGCACAGGTTTGGACGTTCCCGTGCTTGGCAACATGCCATTTCCTGCTGCATTTTGTTGTAGGTCTTCCCCCAAGTAGAGGATCTCTGTTCAGAGGAATGCTAATTGAGTGGGATTTCGGGAGCCTCTCAGCCAACCATGAGCTCAAGCAGTTCTCCTTTCTTGCAGCTGTACTCGATTATGTTTTTAGCTGCCACTGTTAATGAGTCAAAAGCCACATCCGTTGAGAGCTGGGTTGGCACTTCCAGGGTGGTCGGCCACCTTTCCATCAGTTGCTCTAAAGAGGGTCCCGGGTATGGAGCAGATAAAGCTGCATATTGGGTGTTTTGTTCTTTGAGGCTGTTTCAAGGAGGAAAAAGGGAGAGAGGATTAAATTTGCCATTGAGTGACTAGCCGGTACATTATATATCTCTCATGCTTTTTTTGTGCTGGTTGCTTTTATTTCAGTTAGAAAGTCTTAGTGGCAAACTCCTTTTTCATTGAAAGTGAGGTAGAGATATTTCTCTGAATTTTGAAGCATTTTCCTATGGAATCATTAGTTTCTTGGGTGATTTCTGAAGCTGAGACTTTGGAAAAGATGACAGGAATAAACTTCCACTAAGTTTATCTCATTCATTTCTAAATCTTTTCTGTGTGTTGGGTGGGGATAAATATATTCCCTTTAGTGCAGGCTATCCTGGAAAATATTTTCATTTTGAATACAGTGATCTAAGTAATCAGCTTATTACAGCAGACTATTCTCCATATTGTCTTTTTTTGAAACAAAGACAAGTAAATTGCAAGCACTTTGGAATTTCTTCAGGAATCCATAATCTAAATAGCTCCTCTTCTATCATGACCAGATATATGATTATTTCTTCACATTTTAGGACTCATTTCTTCAAGCGGTTTTGACTTCCTATTTTCTGGATTTGATCCATCACTTATTTCAGATCAACTAAAGCAGATATTTAAGACCTTTGTAGAAAAGACCAAGCCTGGTCCATCATGGGTATAAAGTGCCTGGCCTGGCACCATGCATGGTAGTCACTGCTTAGATTAAGTTGTGTGTGTTTCCTTTGGGTGCTATAATAAATTATCACAAATCAAGTGGATTAAAGCAAGAAAAAAATATTCAGAGAAATAAAAAATAATGGGTTCAGCAGATGCCCTGTGCCCTCCCGAGGCCCTAGGGAGAATCGATTCCTTGCTGCTTCTGGGTTCTGGTAGCATTCAGCATTCCTTAGTCTTCCTTGGTTTGTGACTGTATGACTCCACTCTCTGCCTCTGTCTTTATAGCACCTTCTCTTCTGTATGTGCCAAATCTGTTTCCTCATCTCTCTTTTGACGGCATTTGTGAACCCACCAGGCTCTTCCAAGATAAGCTCTTCATCTGAAAATCCTTAACTTACATATACAGAGACCCTTTTTCCAGAGATAGGGCAGGACATATTTTGGAGGGCCTCATTAGGCTACCACACCCATGGATCGATTTTATGGTCAGTCATTGGATCTTCATTTAACTATTTGTATTAGTCCATTCTCACACTGCTATAAAGAAATGCCTGAGACTGAGTAATTTATAAAGAAGAGAGGTTAAATTGGCTCACAGTTCTGCAGGCTGTATAAGCAGCATGGCTGGGGAGGCCTCAGGAAACTTACAATCATGGCAGAAAGTGAAGAGAAAGCAGGCTCATCTTACATGGCTGGAGCAGGAGGAAGACAGAGAAAGGGGAGGTGCCACACACTTTTAAACAACCAGATCTTGTGAGAACCCACTATCATGAGAACAGCAAGGGGGAAACCTGCCCTCATGATCCGGTCACCTCCTACCAGGCCCCTCTTTGAATACTGGTGATTACAATTCCACCTGAGTTTTTGGTGGGAACACAAATCCAAACCTTATCAACACTCAACCTCAAAGACCCTTGCTTCCGTTTTATTTTTGGTGGGCTGTTTGGTTCAAATCACCTGTGTTTTAATATCCTCTTCTTGTTGTTTCTTTTGTCTTCACAGTATTATCTGCACTAAAAATGGCTTTCACTGCAGTGGGAATGACTTTGATATTGGTAGTCTGTGTCATTAATAATAATTTTTACATGTTTGGGACTGAGTACAAGGCACTATCACCATTGAAACTAATCAAGAAGCTGAATGTAGTGTCCAAAGTGGGTTTATTGTGCACATATAGGTTAGAGGGCATCAAAGTCTTGTTAACAATAAGAGTAATTCCCCCATAAACTCAGTTTCTGGCTTTTTACTCTCTAAGCTTCACTCCTGTCTTTAAATTCACTTCCTCTAGAATTTCTAGTTTCTTAATTTTTCAAATCTTTGGGACCCACAAGCCCTATTACTTCCCCATTTTCATGACCTTTGTTCCCTCCTTGGCTAGCTACAATCCTTTATCAAATTGTTATAATCACTTCCTCAACTTCCTGCTCTCTCTTTGGTACACTCACCTGTTTAAATTTTAATGCAGCTTAACTCTACCTGTGCAGATGAATGACTTGCTTTTGATTCGTGATCACTGTCCTCAAGTGGGTTTGCATGCTGCTCAACAATGATACCAAATTTTACAAAGTCCATCTATTCTCCCACTCCCTTGGATGAATATTTTGTAGCTTTTCTTTTATCAGATCTGCCATATTTCTTTCCTTATCCCTCATGGCTTCTTATTTCATGAAGAAAATAGCAGCTATCAGAAAAAAAAGTCTCCATTTTCCCCACCTACCTGTGTCTAGTTCATGTATTCTGACATCTCTCCAGTTGTGATGGGTAAACTACCCATTTCCCCAACAAAGACCCATCTTTCTACTTGGTGTCTCAGACTCCATCCCCATTTGCCCATTCAAGGATATTCTTCCAATAATTCTTTCCCTTTTTCTGCATCCTGTTTCCTTTTTTTTAAAAAAAATTCTATATTGTACTTTCCCCTCTAAAAGCCTTCTAGATATTCTTTGCTCCTTCAGTTATCTCTCGTATACTGCAGTTCTTTACTGTTTATTCTTACCTCTTGAATGGATTGTTGGCAAACTTTCACAGTGTTACTCCTCAGAAATTGTTTCCTCAAGGCTATCAGCAGCCTTCATACTATTAATATGATCAAATCCAGGGGACAGCTCTCCATCCTTATTTCACTCATCACTTAACACACACGGTCATGCTCTCTTTCTGGATGTCTTTTTATCGTGCAGCCTCCAGAACCCCACACCCTCTTTTCCTCCTGCCTCATGGGTTGTCTCTTCTGTCTCCCATGCTCCCCTGCACCAGTTCTTAAACACTCTTTTTTTCCATGCCTACTCCTTGGTGTAACTTACTTTCACTCAATATCATGGCTTGAAATACTATTTAGACTCTGATTATCTAGATGTGTATCTCTAGCTCTGAAGTTTGCAAAATGCTAACCTCTTGTACTCACTACTTGTTTAGCATTTCTACGTGAATATTTACTAGGCCTCTTATCGTGGCTAAAAATGAGTTCCTGTTCTCCCTGCTCCCACTCCCCCAAATGCAAAATAAAACAACATGCTTCTCCCAAAGCCATCCCCATATCACTGAAAGGGAACTCAGTTCTTTTGTTTGCTCAGGTCAAAAATGTTGTAGTTGTTCTTGAATAGTCTATTACTCTCACAACCCTTGCCTGATTTACTACTAATAGCATTACCTCTAGGTATTCTATCTATAGGTGCACATGCACCATATTGGTTCAAATAATCTACATCTCGCTTGGATTTGAGAAAAGTGCTTTACACTGGACTCAACTTGTGCTTTTATGTACCTTCAGTCTTGTCTTAGTATAGCATGCAGGTGATCCTATGAAATATGAATCAGGCTGCACTACTCCTGCTTAATGCCCTCCAGTACTTCCCGTCTCCCATATGGCTTATACCGCTTGATTTACCTGGACACCCCTCCAATCTTCTCACCTGCCCGTCTTCTCCTTACTGACTGTTCTGTAGCCTCACTGGTCTTTGCTGTTCCTCTAGCATGCCAGGTGTGCTTCTACATCAAGGCTTTGGATTTAAATTTTAACTCTTAGGAAAAAAATAATAATAATACTCCCCTTCCACAGATAAACTTTAAAGTACTCCCTTCATTTACTTTCATTTCTGCTTTCCACATCTGGGGCCAAGTGTGTGTGAGTATGTAATTTTTGTTCTAAGCATAATTTCCTTGCTATTTGCTAAGTAAAATCTATTTCTTTTCTAATATTTTTTTTCAGATAGAGTAAAATTACGGGTAAAACTCGATTTCTGTGTGAAATGAGTTTACACATGACACCCTGGTGCCTCATGCTTTTAAAAAAAATCACTGTAGGTATTCATGAGATCCAAGATGGCTGAATAGGAACAGCTCTGGAGTGCAGTTCCCAGCGAGAACAATGCAGAGGGTGAGTGATCACTGCATTTCCAAATGAGTTATTACTGCCCACAGACCAGGAGGTTCCCAGGCTGAAAAGTGCCGTGAGTTTCCAGCACAGCTGTTTCAGCTAGTGCAGCAGGTCTCCACACAAAAACTCAAACAAATCTGGGCGGCCATTTCAACTGGCACCTGGAATGCCTGGGAGACAGAGCTGCCCATTCAACTGAAAAAAAGGAGGCTGAAACAGGGAACCAGATGATCTAGCTTGGTGGGTCCCACTCCCACAAAGACCAGCAATCTGAAATGCTCTGGACTGAGAGTTTCACAGCAAGCGCAGCTGGACCCGGGATGGTTCAGCTCTGTGGGGTGAACGGCATCCACCATTACCAAGGCAGTCCACCACTACCAAGGCTGTCCACCATTACCCAGGCAGTCTGCCATTACTGAGGCAGACCACCATTACCAAGGCAGTTCTAACTATAACTCTATAAACAAAACCACAAGGAAGTTCACACAACAGCTGGGCAGAGCCCACAGCAGCTCAGCAATGCCTCTGCTGGCAGACTATGAATAGACTACCTCCTTGCTTGGCAGGGTATCTCTGAAAAAAGGCAGCAGCACATCAGGAACTTATAAATAAAGCCCACCTTCCCAGGACAGAGCACCAGGGAAAAAAGGCAGTTATGAGTTCCACTGCAGCAGACTTAAACGTACCTGAAGAGCAGCTCTGAATGGAACAACGGAGCTCACAGCTCAGCACTTGAGCTCCTATAAGAAACAGACTGTCTCCTCAAGCAGCTCCCCGACCCCCATATATCCAAAGAGACACCTCATAAAGGATAGTGCAGGCTGATATCTGGCGGGTATCCTTCTGGGATGAAGATAACAGAAGAAGAAACTGGCAGAAACCCTTACTGTTCTACAGCTGCTGCAGGGAATCCCCAGGCAAGCAGAGTCTGGGATGGACCTTCAGCAGTCCTACAGCAGAAGGACCTGACTGTTAGAATGAAAACTAAAAAACAGAAGTAACTTCCTCATCAACAAAAAGGATGTCTACTCAGAGATCCCATATGAAAGTCACTAACTACAAAGACCACAGGTAGATAAATCCACAAAGATGGGAAGAAACCAGCACAAAAAGGATGAAAACAAAAACACCCCAAACCAGAATGCCTCTTCTCATCCAGGGTATCACAACTTCTCAACAGCAAGAGAACAAAGCTGGATGGAGAGTGAGTCTGATGAATTGACAGAAATAGGCTTCAGAATAACAAACTTTTCTGAGCTAAAAGAACATGCTCTAACCCAATGCAAATAAACTAAGAACCTTGGAAAAAGGTTTGATGAAATGCTAACGAGAATAAACAGCTTAGAGAAGAATACATATGAATTGATGGAGCTGAAAAACACAAGAGAACTTCATGAAGTGTACACAAATTTCAATAGCTGAATTGATCAAACAAAAGAAAGAATATCAGAGGTTGAAGATAAATTCAATGAAATAAAATGAGAAGGCAAGATTAGAGAAAAAAGAGTGAAATAAATGAACAAAGCCTCCAAGAAATATGAGATTATGCGAAAAGACCTAATCTATGTTTGATAGGTATACCTGAATGTGACGGAGAGAATGAATCTAGGCTGGAAAACACTCTTCAGGATATTATCCAGGAGAACTTCCCCAACCTAGCAAGGCAGGCCAATATTCAAGTCCAGGAAATACAGAGAACACCACAAAGATATTCCTCAAGAAGAGAAACCCCAAGGCACATAATCATCAGATTCACAAGGGTTGAAATGAAGGAAAAAATGCTAAGGGCAGCCAGAGAGAAAGTTTGGGTTACCCACAAAGGGAAGCCCATCAGACCCAGAATGGATCTCTCAGCAGAAACCCTACAAGCCAGAAGGGAGTGGGGAACAATATTCAACATCCTTAAAGAAAAGAACTTGCAACCTAGAATTTCATATCCAACCAAACTAAGCTTCATAAGCAAAGGAGAAATAAAATCCTTTACGAACAAGCAGTTGCTCAGAGATTTCATCACCACCAGGCCTGCCTTATAAGATCTCCTGAGAGAAGCACTAAACATAGAAAGGAACAACCAGTACCAGCCACTCCAAAAATGTACCAAATGGTAAAGAGCATTGACAGAATGAAGAAACTTTATCAACGAATGGGCAAAACAATCGGCTAGCATCAAAATGGTAGGATCAAATTTACACTTAACAATATTAACCTTAAATGTAAATGGAATAAATGCCCCAGTTAAAAGACACAGACTGGCATATTGGATAAAAAGTCAAAAACCATCCCGTGTGTTGTATACAGGAACCGCATCTCACATGCAAGGACACACATAGACTTAAAATAAAGGAATGGAGGAAGGTCTACCAAGCAAATGGAGAGAAAAAAAAAAAAAAAGCAGGAGTTGCAATCCTAGTCTCTGATAAAATAGACTTTAAACCAACAAAGATAAAAAGATACAAAGGAGGGCATTACATAATGGATCAATGCAACAAGAAGAGCTAAGAATCCTAAATATATGCACCGAATACAGGAGCACCCAGATAAAGCAAGTTCTTAATGATTTACAAAGAGACTTAGACTCCCATACAATAGTGGGAGATTTTAACACACCACTGTCAATATTAGACAGATCAACGAGACAAAATTAACAAAGATATTCAAGACTTGAACTCAGATCTAGACCAAGCAAACCTAATAGATATCTACAGAACTCTCCACCCCAAATCCACAGAATATACATTCTTCTCAGCACCACATCACACCTACTCTTAAATTGACCACATAATTGGAATTAAATCACTCCTCAGCAAATGCAAAAGAACAGAAATCATAACAAACAGTCTCTCAGACCACAGTGCAATCACATCAGAACTCAGGATTAAGAAACTAACTCAGAGCTGCACAACTTCATGGAAACTGAACAACTGGCTCTAGAATGTTGACTGGATAAGCAATGAAATACAGGCAGAAATAAAGATGTTCTATGAAGACACAATGTACCAGAATCTCTGGGACACATTTAAAGCAATGTCTGGAGGAAAATTTATAGCAATAAATGCCCACATGAGAAGCAAGGAAAGGTCTAAAAATCAACACTCTATCATCAAAGTTGCAAGAGCTAGAGGAGCAAGATCAAAAAAACTCAAAAGCTAGCAGAAGACAAGAGATAACAGATTAGAGCAGAACTGAAAGAGATAGAGACACAAAAAACCCTTCAAAAAATCAATAAATCCAGGAGCTGGTTTTTGAAAACATCAACAATATAGACCGCTAGCCAGATTAATAAAAAAGAAAAGAGAGAATAATCAAATAGATGGAATAAAAAACGATAAAGGGGGTATCATCACTGATTCCACTGAAATATAAACCACCATCAGAGATTATTACAAACAACTCTATGCACATAAACCAGTAAACCTGGAAGAAATGGGCAAATTCCTGGACACTTGCATCCTCCCAAGCCTAAACCAGGAAGAAGTTGAAACCCTGAATAGACCAATAAGAAGGCTGAAGTTAAGGCAGCAATTAATAGCCTACCAACCAAAAAAAGCCCAGGTACAGATGGACTCACAGCCGAATTCTACTAGACATACAAAGAGGAGCCGGTACCACTTCTTCTGAAACTATTCCAAACAATCCAGAAAGAGAGAATCCTTCCCAGATCATTTTATGAGATCAATATCGTCCTGATATAAAAACCTGGCAGAGACCCAACAAGAAAAGAAAACTTCAGGCCAATATCCATGATGAACATAGCTGCAAAAATCTTTAATAAAATACTGGCAAACCCATTGCAATAGCACATCAAAAAGCTTATTCATCACAATCAAGTAGGCTTCGTCTCAGGGATGCAAGGCTGGTTCAACATATACAAGTCTATAAACGTAATCCATCACATAAACAGAACCAAAACCAAAAACCACATTATTATCTCAATAGACGCTAGGAAGGCCTTTGACAAAATTCAACAGCACTTTATGCTAAAAATCCTCAATAAACTAAGTATTGACGGAACATATCTCAAAATGATAAAAGCTATTTATGACAAACACACAGACAATATCCTACTGAATGGCAAAAACTGGAAGCATTCCCTTTGAAATCTGGCACTAGACAAGGATGCCCTCTCTCACCAGTCCTGTTCAATATAGTATTGGCAGTTCTAGCTAGAGCAATCAGGCAAGAAAAAGAAATAAAGTGTATTCGATTAGGAAAGGAGGAAGTCAAATTGTCTCTATTTGCAGATGACATGATTGTATATTTAGAAGACCCCATCATCTCTGCCCATCATCTCCTGAAACTGATAAGCAACTTCAGCAAAGTCTCGGGATACAAAATCATTGTGCAGAAATCACAAGCATTCCTATACACCAGTAACAGACCTAACATGAGCCAAATCAAGAATGAACTGCCATTCACAATTGCTACAAAGATAATAAAATACCTAGGAATAAAACTAACAAAGGATGTAAAGGACCTCTTCAAGGAGAACTACAAACCACTGCTCAAGGAAATAAGAGAGGACACAAACAGATAGAAAAACATTCTGTGTTCATGGTTAGGAAGAATCAATATTGTGAAAATGCCATATTGCCCAAAGTAATGTATAGATTCAATGTATTCCCATCAAGCTACCTATGACCTTCTTCACAGAACTGGAAAAACCACCTTAAGCTTCATATGGAACCAAAAGAGAGCCCACATAGCCAAGATAGTTTTAAGCCAAAAGAACAAAGCTGGAGGCATCACGCTACCTGATTTCAAACTATACTACAAGGCTATAGTAACCAAAAAAGCATGGTATTGGTACCAAAACAGAGATATAGACCAATGGAACAAAACAGAGGCCTCAGAGGCAACACCATACATCTACAAACATCTGGTCTTTGACAAACCTCACAAAAACAAGGAATGGGGAAAGGATTCCCTGTTTAATAAATGGTGATGGGAAAACTGGCTAGCCATGTACAGAAAGCAGAAACTGGACCCCTTCCAGACACCTTACACTAAAATTAACTCCAGATGGATTAAAGACTTAAACATAAGACATAACCACAAAAACCCTAGAAGAAAATTTAAGCAATACCATTCAGGACATAGGCATAGGCAAGGACTTCGTGACTAAAACACTGAAAGCATTGGCAACAAAAGCCAAAATAGACAAATGGGATCTAACTAAACTCCAGAGCTTCTGTACAGCAAAAGAAACAATCACTAGAGTGAACTGGCAACCAACAGAATGGGAAAAAATTTTTTGCAATCTACCATTTGACAAAGGGCTAATATCCAGATTCTACAAAGAACTAAAACAGGTTTACAAAGGAAAAAATAAACCAGTCAAAAGTTGGTAAAGGATATAAACGGACACTTTTCAAAAGAAGACATATATAAGGCCAACAAACATGAAAAAATACTGATCATCACTGGTCATTAGAGAAATGCAAATCAGAACCACATGGAGATACCATCTCACACCAGTTAGAATGGTAATGGTTAAGAAATCTGGAGATAACAGATGCTGGAGAGGATGTGGAGAAATAGGAACACTTTTACACTGTTGGTGGGAGTGTAAATTAGTTCGACCATTGTGGAAGACAGTGTGTTGATTCCTCAAGGACCTATAAATATAGATTCATTTGACCCAGTAATCCCATTACTGTGTATATATCCAAAGGATTATAAATCGTTCCATTATAAAGATACCTGCACATATATCTTCATTGTGGGACTGTTTACAATAGCAAAGACCTAGAACCAACCCAAATGCCCATCAATGATAGACTGGACAAGGAAAATGTAGCATATGCACCATGGAATACTATGCAGCCATAAAAAATGATGAGTCTGTGTCCTTTGCAGGGACATGGATGAATCTGTAAAATCATCATTCTCAGCAAACTGATAGAAGAACAGAAAATCAAACACCACATGTTCTCACTCATAGATGGGTGTTAAACAATGAGAACATATGGACACAGGGAGGGGAGAATCACACTCTGGGGTCTGTTGGGGGTGGTAGAGGGGAGGGACAGTGTGGGTAGGGAGGTTGGGGAGGGATAACATGGGGAGAAATGCCAGATATAGGTGACGGGGGATGGAGGCAACAAACCACATTGCCATGTAGATACCTATGCAACAATCCTGCATGATCTGCACATGTACCCCAGAAGCTAAAATGCAATAATATATATGTATATTTTTTAAAAAATCACTGTAGTCCATTTTAAAATTATTACTGTTTTGTCTCTACCTCCTAGGCACCATTGAGGTAGGAGATTGCATTACCCCTAACATCAGTGGACGTTCACAGATGACAGAGGCCATTGCTATGACCAAGTCCTCTCTTATCCAGAGCCTCTGAGAGAAGGGACACAGGCTTGGTGACCTCAGGCAAGCCTTATAGCCTTCATTTCCCTTCTGTAAAGGGAGGGAGTTGAACTAGTTGATCTCCGAGGTCCTTTCCAGCCCTAACAATCTGTGAATATGGGCAAGGCCGCCACTCAGGCCGTAAATACCTGCTGGATTATATCGTGGTCTCTCCCTTTTCCTACCTGCTCTTTGCTAGCTTTCATGTTAAATTTTTCCCACTGCACAGGAACACCAGAGGCAAGAGGCTTACAGCAGGTACCACCCCTGCTTGCTGCCAAATATCTCCCCACCCTCGCCACTGCCTGCATGGATGGGCCTTTGCCAGAAATTGGCCTGCTTTACTCCCCTTCCACAAATAAACTTTAAAGTACTCTCTTGAAGAGTGAGAAGCTGCCAGGGGTACTGGCAGTGAGTTTTATAATTATTTTTTGATACTTTCCATGTGGCTTTTGGTCCATGGCAGCTTGTTTGGGTTGGGTTGTTGGAGGGGTTTCCCATGGATATGGTTTTATACCTGCCAGCCACGCAAGATGCAGCGTGGTGGGGGAGCTCCTTGCTCCGCTGGCCCTCCGCTAACCAATATGTGATACTCTCTCTGCCGCCCTAACCATGCTGTTGGTGGTGCTTCATCCACAGCTGCTGCAGAGAGCCTCAGACCACTCAGCTTAGAAATAATAAGCTGCTTTTTGAAGGCGTCTTCTCTGAAATGATGCTGCAGATAGTGATGAAGGATACTCAGAATAGAATATTGTGGTGGCCCTGCTCAGTGTTGGCCTGATCTTTCCTCCTCACAATAGCCATTTCAAGGGAGGCTTTCTCTGCATTTTTGGAAGGAGGCTGATGGAGATGTTGATCAGCAATCAGTACAGAGTTGAACTAAATTGGAATGCAGACCTTTCTGCCTTCAAAGCATGTGTTTTCTCTGCCTCTCTGCACTGCCTCTCGATATAGCCAGTGCTAGACTTAGATCCCTGAAGGGCAACTTGATTTGGAGAGTTGATCAGAAGCCAGACCTAATTCTCTAACTTTGTTTCTATGGGAAAAAAAAATGGATTCCTACTTTTGAACACACTTAAAAACTTTGGTAATATTAACCCTTTTTAGGTGGAGGGGAGGCTTGCTATGCTTGTTGATTTAAATTCTATGATAATCACTCAGGTACCTCTTTAAATATTAAGACAGTGAGGTTACTTGAGAATTGGCCTACTGTACATTTCTGGCCATATATTATGTTTCCTCGTCTCGTTTTCTTGCTTAAAATAAATAAAAAATATTCCTCTACTAACAGCAACAAAACATACAACTAGAGATCAGGAAATGAGGAAGACTGTAACACTTCCTTTTAAAATATGTGGATCTTGAGGTTTGAATCAAAATGATGGTGTTTTACAGTTCGTGTCTGTTTAATTGTGACACGGTACACCTGCTTGCTCTTAAGAGAAGTAACAGAAGTACGGGGATGGGGGATGGTGACGTGGACACCCAATAACTCTTCTCCAGTGATACCGTGATGAGTTAAGCATAAATGAATCAGAAACAGATGGATTTTTTTCCCCCTTGAAATACTCACGGGTTTAAAAACCAAGGAAAAATATACTTGGAAAAAAGTGTTCTTTGTTAAAGTCCAAATGTTTGAATTATAATTTAAGATTTTCATAGGTTCCAGCAAGTAGTTGTGTGCACACTCATCTCTAATTTAGATGGGGTGTGTGAATAAGCTGAGCATTTAATCTATTCTGTGGAGCTGCTGTCAGGGAGGCGTAACAGTCCTGTAAAATGACATAAGGCACAAGAGCCTTATGTGCAAACTCGTTTCACATGGGTTCTCGGGTATTGAGTAACATGAATTTCTTGTAATTTGACTCTTGAAAATTTCATAAGGTTTTACCTCAATCGTTGTGTGTGAAAGTGGAAACAGTTTCAAAGAGGTACCTCCAGGTATGATGTTGGACATCTTTACTGTCCATCCTCATGCCAAGGGGGCGGCGTCATATCCATGTTCTTGGGCTTAACTCATTCTTCTTCATTGCGTCAGGTTCCACTGAAGCCAGTATTCCCCATAATTTGTTCCACTAGCTGCAGGTGTTCCCGTGAACTTTGACTTAACTTGGACTTCACTGTAAATTAGAAAAATACAGAAAGGTGTCAGTTGGATATCAGGAAAGCTCCCTGACCAAACAAAAGCTAGGTATGAGGAGAGATTTCCCAGTCATCTTCCTCTGACAAGGACCTTCATTGTTTGCTTGGCTTACCTTGTCATGGAATCTTTGAGGAACTCTGGGAATGGTGAACTTTCAAGAGCACATTTTTTCCTAATTAAGAAGCTATTAACTCTGAGCAGACCCACGTTGTGTTTCCTGACTTTCCATGGCTTTCCCCTGATATTTCTGCCTGAGTATCTTGTCATCGTCTTAAGGTGGACGTAGAGAAATCTCTTTTGTTTTGTTTCGACAAGTCATTAGGCAGCTTCTCCACCTAATGCCTCTGCGCCTGTTGGGAGGGAAAATATCCCTCCTTACGTTTATGGCCTCTCCACACTGAACTTCTACCAAATTCTTTTATTTCATTCTCTTAGATATCCACTGGTTCTCACTTTTACTTTTTGCATGTGTAGCTTGGTACCTTCTGTCGTAGCTTATTTATGTGGTTTCGCAGTCACTGCCTTGCTTCCTTTCAATCTCTGGAAAATTCTCTTTAACTGCAAACCATTTTTATCTTGTTTCTTACGTGGTCCCTTCCACTTCTCTCGTAAACTATTTCTTTTAGCATGAAATGTGGTGTTACCTAAACTTGCAAAGCCTCCCTTCATTAGAAAATTTGTTTTTTATCTCTCATAATGACCATCTAGCAAACCATTGGATTTTTTGGTCTAATCAGACCAGTCTGTTCTTGGGTCTCCTTTCTACCATTTTTTTTTTGTTGTTGTTCATGAATTATGTTGTATGCTGTATTCCGTGCCTAAAATACTTAGATTTTCACCTGATTAGTATCTTTTCATCTCATTAAAAAAATCTCTAATGTTATTTGAAAAAATAACGTGTATTTGGTTGGTAACAATAATACATGACTGTTGACATACAAAATTTCACCTCAAGGGAAGCTTTAACTCCTTTAATGAAAGGATGATTATAATGACCATATGAATTTTGCTGGGATTTTAATTTTCCCAGCTGGCTTTTGATGTTCTGCCTCATTTATTCATTAACTTACTTAGGGCCAATTTATTGAACACACATTATACTCCCATACTGTATTTAACACTTGGCATAAAATCATGAACTGTATGTCACCCTGTCCTTGGAAAGTACATATCTGAGGAACACAGATATGTATAAATTATAGTAGAGTATATCTACTATGATGAATATTTTAATGGAGGCCTGAGAGGACATGGCGTGGGGAGCAAAACAACAAGCTTAGGAAAGGGAGGGTGCCTTTGAGGAAGTGACATTGGACTTGAACCTTCTTGGCTGAGTGAGGAAATGGGGAGAACCACGGTGTTGGTAGAGGACGAAACTACAGAGGCATGGAAGCGTGGGAAAGGAGGTGTGTTGGAGGGAAGATAAAACAGTAGGTGTGGTTAGAATGTGAGGTATGGTCGGAGCAGTAATAGGACAGCTGGTCAGGTGGTAGGTTAGACCAGATTTGTGACCACTTTGAATCGTATCTCAAGACTTATTGGAGGTTGTGTAATGCTTTTGTTTGCATGTGTGTTTGCATTTAGCATAGTGAAATGATATAATTTGTTTTTGAGACTGTAACGTTTACATCACTGTAGAGGGTAGATTTGAGAAAAGAGAACTGGGGAGATGATTTGGGGGGACTATCCCAAAGATCCAGGTGAGAGATAAGGAAGGCTTGAAGTAGGCTGTGGCAGCAGGGAATGGAAAGGGCCAACTTCTTGCACAGCAGGATTCAGTAATCTATTGAATTCAATGGTCAAGTAAAGAGAAGCAACTGATGAGCCTAGGAGACATTGCTTATGTGAATGGCAGTACAATTTACTGAGAAAGGAGGACAGGAAGAAAAACCAATTGAGGGTGGGCAGACAGCATCTACTTGTTGACCTGTTGAGTTGGAAGTGGCTGGGAGGCATCCAACCAAAGCTGCCAAAGGCATTTGGAAACACAAAATGTGAGCCAAAAAAGGGAGTTCGCCTTAGAGAAATAACGACTTGTCATGTCTTTACCCTTCCATGGCCTGAATAGTGGTAGTATTTTATGTGATTAAAGAAAATTCTTAAGAATATTACTGCTTATGCCCAGATTGCTCTTATTTCTCTTAGATTCATGTTTCCAAGATAAATTTTTTCATGACCATCTCTTCTGCGGCTACAGGTTTTGATGCTGACTCTTTGTTTTTCCGTAAGAGTCTTTTTATTTTAGGCCTTAACTTGAGACTTTTTAGAGAACAATTTCATGTTTTATGCCATTTTGAAGTTGTAGTTCTGTGGCTAACCATGTTTTTGTCTGTATTGTAAAAGAGAGAAGCCAAGCACATTTCTTTTGGTTTAGACATTTCAGGCAGGTGATTTCACAGATAGTGTATCTTGGAAATCTTCCCATTCTTTTCTTTATATCATTGGGTAAATTGGAAACTTCTAATTTACCCATGAGATAAATTTGGATTTTCAGTTTGGAGTTACAAAAATTCATGCTTCAGTTGCCAGCTACAGCAGCTAGTGTTGTAGTTAGCCAGTGTTATTTAAAAAGGTTTTGTACATTAATCTGGTTTTTGATTATGTGTAGTTTATTTCTTAATTGACAGACCATATTCTATACTGTTTCAGTATAGGATATGTAAGTTTTCTTAGTTGATACAATCTCTACCGTTTATCCTATAAATAGAAACTCCTGTGTGCTACTATCAAATATCTGTCAGGACTCATTTTTCAAAGAGCTTTTGAATATATAGAGTCGGGGTAATATTAAATACTTAATATCCAGTATAGTTCATATGTATGGGTAATTGTGTGGGTTTATTTAAAAATACACTGCTGTCTTAGTCCGTTCAGGCTACTATAATAAACTAGCAACAAGACTAATTGGCTTACAAACAACAGAAATTATTTCTCACAGTTCTAGAGGCTGGAAAGTTCAAGATCAAGGTGCTAGCAGATTTGAGGTTTGATGAGGGTCTACTTCCTCATTCATAGAAGACTGGCTTCTCTGTGTTCCCATGTGGTAGGATGAATGAGGGAACTCCTTAGGATCCCTTTTATAAGGACATACCAATAACCTACCAAAGGCCCCACCTCCTACTACCATGCACTGGAGGTTACGATTTCAATATCTGAATGTTGAGGGGCCATAATCATTGATTGTATAGCAGCTGCCATACAAATATTACATGATTCCCCCATCCATATATGGTATATAATAGGAAAATTTGTAGGGACAGAAAGTAGAATAGAGGTTACCAGGGGCTGGGGGATAGAGAGTTATCATTTGGTGGGTACTGAGTTTCTGTTTGGGATGATGAAAAAGTTTCAGAAATGGGTAATGATGTGATGATTATACAACATTGTGAATATATTTAATGCCACTGAGTTATATACTTAACAATTATTACTTAGGCATAAAATATACATCATAAAACTACTATACTAATTATACATTCGATATTTCAAAGTTATCTGTTGATCCCTGGAAATTATCAGTGGAATGTTTTTTTCTGTAATTGATGTCACTGAGCTCAGATGTGACACAGGGAACTGCATCAAACCCTTCCCAGCTTCTAAGTTCCCCATTAAATTGACAGTCAGTTGGGTCCCTGGAACTGGTACATCATTACAGCTGAAAAATGATTGGATGATGCTCACCTTGAAGCCAGTCCTGGGCTGGGCATGGTGGCTCACACCTGTAATCCTAGCACTTTAGGAGGGGAGGTGGGCAAATAACTAGGTCAGGAGTTTGAGACCAGCCTGGCCAACATGGTGAAACCCCATGTCTACTAAAAGTACAAAAAATTAGCTGGGCATGGTGGCAGGCACCTGTAATCCCAGCTACTTGGGAGGCTGAGGCAGGAGAATCACTTGAACCTGGGAGGCAGAGGTTGCAGTGAGCTGGGATCGCGCCACTGCACTCAAGCCCAGGTAACAATCTGAGACCCCATCTCACACACACACACGCACACACACGGAAAAACCACACACACAAAACACAGAAAGCTAATTCTTCCCACATGGCCTAGGAAGAAAAATATCACTAGCAGCCTGCCAATTGTGACCCCTTACACATGCTCTGAAGCACACGTGCCCTTGCTGCTCCCAACAGCTGTATAGTTTCAGCAGCCACTGGAAGCCACTCACATCTGTGCTGGCACCACTCAGAGACCTATTACCTGCTTTCCAGGCTGCCACTGGTGACGTAATTAGGTAGCTTGTAGTCTCAATAAAAATACAATTTCTTTTTACCAACTAGTATTGGAGTATTTCAGTATTTTAACTGTCAGTACATTCCATCTGAATGTCAACCCTTGTTGCATACTGCAATGTACTTCTTTTTTTGTTGTTTGTTTGGTAAGACAGGATCTCATTGTGTCACCCAGGCTGGAGTGCAGTGGCAGGATCATGGCTTACAGCAGCCTCAACCTCCTGAGCCATAGCAATCCTCCTGCTTTAGACTCCCAAGTAGCTGGGATTAGAAGTGTGCACTACTATGCCAGACTAATTTATTTTCTTTTCTCTCTTTTCCTCTTCTCTTTTGACAGAGTCTTACTGCGTTGCCCAGGCTGTTCTTGAACTCCTGGGCTCAAGCAATCCTCCAACTTTGGCCTCCCAAAGTGCTAGGATTACAGGCATGAGCCAGTGAACCCAGCCTGCAATGTTCTTAAGAGTTTATAGTAACAGTGTTCATAAAAAGTAGTTATAATGGCTTATTTCTTAAAGATTAACATATTATGGCTGGACTTGACCTGGATTCCATGTTGAATTCTTATATTTTGCATAATTTAGAAGTATTGCTATTGGTTTTGAGATGGGGAAAAGATCATTCTCACCTTATCACAGGTTGAGGCAGAGACAATTTTTCTTGACTTTCTAAATAATCTTTCCTGAACCCTGTAGATGGGAGTAGTGCCAAAGTTCCTGTTTAAAGTATTTTGATGTTTGATCTGGGCATCGACCTACTTGTGTCATCTCTTTTCTACATGGTATGAATAGCTTATGAGTTATGAATTTGAACCATTTTAGAAATATGAAAATGCTATGAAAGCCCCTCAGTTCCTTTCCCTAGAGTCCTTCCTTGTGGCTTCACAAATATGGTTTCTTATTTGTACTATTTTAAATTAAATCTTCTTAGTATGTGTGTTAGGCTGTTCTTGCGTAACTGTAAGAAATACCTGAAACTGAGTAATTTATAAAGAAAAGAGGTTTAATTGGCTAACAGTTTTTCAGGCTATATGGAAAGCATGGTGCAGGCATCTGCTTGGCTTCTGAGAGGCCCTAGGAAGCTAACGGTCATGGCAGAAGGTGAAGGAGGAACAGACACATTATATGGCCAGAGCAGGAACAAGAGAGAGAGAGAGAGAGTGAGGAGAGAGATGCCACACATCTTTAAATAATCAGATCTCCTGAGAACTCACTATTATAAAGATAGTGCCAAGCCATGAGCTATCCTCCACCCCTGTGATTCAAACACCTCCCACCAAGCCCCACCTCCAGCACTAGGAATTACAATTCAACACAGATCTGGGTAGGAACAAATATCCAATTTATATCAGTATCCTTTAGAAAATCTTCTGCCACATGTGATTTTTTCTCAATGTTCACAATTCTTTGTGTTGAAAGATAAGCTCATGGTGTATTTGTGTGTGTGTGAGCAAACAGTATGGAATGAAGTAGCATCTCTCATGACCACCATGGCCAGCTAATTTTTTTTTTTTTTTTTGAGTGGAGACAAGGTCTTCCTGTTTTGCCCAGGTTGGTCTCAAACTCCTGGGCTCAAGTGTTCCTGCCACCTTAGTCTCCCAAAGTATTGGGATTACAGGCATGAACCACGATGCCTAGCTGACCTTAATATTTTTGACAGAAAACCTATTTTGTCAATTGGTACTCAGGTATCTAAGTCCAAGAACATTGTAGCAAATGGAAAATAGTTTTAGTTCCATATTTTTTCATAATTAAATGTATAATTATTTCACTCTCCAATGAACTTACCATCTTTGGATCTCCATTTAGAAGACATTCTTTACCAAATATTTTTGTATGAAAGATATATTTATGATCCCTTTCCATGTTTGATTAAATTTAGAGGCTGTGAAATTTTAGGCCTTTTGAACTTTTTTCATTCTGCTGTTGAATGAAAATTTTTGAATGAAAAACCGGAATTCTTGAGGAATTCCATTAAAAGATTCTTCCCACCAATAGGAGCTACTATTCCAAAGTGAAGTTAGAGAATTTCAAATCAAATCTTGCATACTATTTGAGCTCTCACCATTGAATTATTTCAGTTGTTCCTTTGCACTTGTAGGATTCATTTCAAGGTCTTCTGGTTTGTAAGCTTTGGTTTCCTAAGTGCAGTTTGCTTAAAGCTTCAAAAACTTAAGTGATTTGCCATTTCATTGATTGAGCTTTGATTACTTTATTAAAGATTTTTACTTGACTTTGAACAGAATGCAACAAATTCAGTGGATTTGTGTATAAAAATATGCCAATACCATCTTATGATACTAGGGTTGATTTACAAAAATAGTTCTACAAATTTTCTAAAATCCAACTGATGATAAAGGAGCAAAGAGAGAAAATACAGCCTGGCAGGCATGTATAAGCAGTATCAGCTTTGCCACCAAAATGTTGTTTCTAGTTGCTTTCACTGTGTGTGCATATAAACTATATAGCTATATATATTTATAGTTAACTATATATGCACATATAGCTATATATAATACACACTTACATATATGAGTAATTAAAAACACAATCTGTTACACTATGGTATGTACGTTTATGTATATATACAGTTAAAATAACTAATGTTATGAAAAATGTTAAGGCTTTGACCTTATATGCATACACACACACACACACACACACACACACACACACACACGGTAATTTTGTAAACTGTAGCTATTTTGATTAGTAGACTATCACAATTTGGGCACAATTTCCAATTATTTCAACCTTATGCATTTCTTAATTTAGTATAAACCATGTTTTTACTAGGATGCTGTATTCTGCCAAATTTTTTGTCTTGTATTTATGTTACAGAAACAAATACTTTTTAGTGGGAAGTTTTTAAACTGAAATTGCAATAGCAATTACCGTTGCAATATTGTCAGCTTTTCACTTAAGACACAGTGAACTTCCCAAAGCTTTAGTCTGTTCTAGGAAGCAAATGAGAAAGCAAATGATTATCGACAATCACTTAACTGACTTTTTGAAGCATCTGGTGACAGTGATTATTTAACTGTTTGCAAATCTGTGCTAATGAGTCAAACATCCAGTTAATGGCATTGCTCCATTTTTCTTATGTGCACAAGAAATCTTGGAATTGAAATAGGTGAAATTAATTTAGGGGAACAACTATTCTACCTGAATGAAAAGTCATGCATCACAGAGTGATGCATAAACACCCCTTCTGCAGCTGCACATGATACACCATCCTCAGGCACATCTCTTGAAAACAACTACCAATTTTTGAAGTAGACATTGGTGCTTCTTGGCAGACTGTGGTTATGTGGTCAGTGATGCCCTGTGGCTCCAGTGGTGGGTGGTAAATGTTGACAAGCATTCTGTTCAAGTTACATGTGCGTCATCAATTTTCTTTTGAAATGGAAACTCAGTGCTTAATTTTTCACTAAATATGTATTTTTATTTTTTGAGCTTATTGCTGCTAGGAGAGTTTGTTGCAATATTACAAAGCTTTACCAAAAAAAAGAATAAATAAATATTCATAGCTTTCCACCACAATATATGCTAAAACCACTGTAGCAAGAGGGTTCAGACTCTTCTCTGCATGTTCTTCAGCAGGACTGGCTGTGAGGCCTTTGTTTCCTACACACATTTTACAAATACCAAATTTCTACTTCTTTGCATTTTCCATTGCTCCAGTTAACTGGTGAATTAAAAGCTTCATGCCTTTTGCAATTAAGGCATGTGACTGGTTTGGGGAGCAGCTTAGAATACCTCTCCCATCATTATCTGAGATCAGGAATAGCTGTCTGAAGCCACTTGTATTAAGAAGAAAACCTAGGCAAAACCATTCAGGACATAGGCACAGGAAAGGACTTAATGACTAAAACACCAAAAGCATTGGCAACAAAAGCCAAAATAGACAAATGGGACCTAATTAAACTTAAGAGCTTCTGCACAGCAAAAGAAACAATTATTAGAGTAAACTGGCAAGCAATATAATAGGAAAAAATTTTGCAACCTACCCATCAGACAAAGGGCTAATATCCAGAATCTAAAAAGAACTAAAGCAGATTTACAAGAAAAAGACCAAACAAACCAATTCAAAAGGGGATGAAGGATATGAACACTTTTCAAAAGAAGACCAATATGTGGCCAACAAACATATAAAAAAAAATGCTCATCATCACTGGTCATTAGAGAAATGCAAATCAAAACCACACTGAGATACCATCTCACGCCAGTTAGAATGGCAATCATTAAAAAATCCGGAGACAACAGATGCTGGAGAGGATGTGGAGAAATAGGAAGACTTTTACACTGTTGGTGCGAGTATAAATTAGTTCACCCATTGTGGAAGAAAGTGTGTTGATTCCTCAAGGATCTAGAAATAGAAATTCCATTTGACCCAGCAGTCCCATTACTGGGTATATACCCAAAGGATTATAAACTGTTCTATTATAAAGACACGAGCATACATATGTTTGTTGCAGCATTGTTGATGATAGCAAAGACCTGGAACCAACCCAAATGCCCATTGATGATAGACTGGACAAAAAAAAATGTGGCATATATACACCATGGAATACTACGCAGCCATAAGAAATGATGAGTTTGTGTTCTTTGTAGAGATATGGATGAACCTAGATACCATCATTCTCAGCAAACTGACACAAGAACAGAAAAGCAAACACTGCATGTTTTTACTCATAGGCAGGTGATGAACGATGTGAACACTTGGGCACAGGGAAGGGAACAACACTCACAGGGCTAGGTGGGGGAGGGTGGAGGGGAGGGGAGGGAAGGGACAGCAGGGGGCACAGACCAGGGAGGATGAGGAGGGATAACACCAGGAGAAATGCCTGACATAGGTGACAGGGTGTGGGGTTGGGGTGGGGATGGAGACAGCAAACCACCATGGCATGTATGTACGTATGCAACAATCCTGCAGGATGCAGGACGTGCACATGTACCCCAGAGCCCAAATACAATTTAAAAAAAAGAAAACACTTCATTTTATTAGGGAGTGCTGTGTATACTGTCCTTGCACGTAAAGCGTCAGTTGAGTCAAGATGGAAAAGTATCTAGAAAACAGCATCATTTGAATACTAGTTGTTTCCAGATTTAACTGTATGCTACAGTGATAACTTTGTTGACAGCAGGAGTGTCTCCCATAGGAACAGGTAAGACCATGGCAGAAATAAGTACAAAGTGGTTTATCGTGATGTTAAAAGAAACTGAACCACTGTGGTTTAGGTTAATGCAAATGCTGATAGAAGAGACTTTAAAAATTAAAACTGCAACAATAGAAAAAATGTTATAATGGGCAGGATGCCAGGACTATAGGTGTCAACCATGATATTTTCTTCCAGCTGGGACATGTGATTGTCCTAATTATCAGTAATCCTCCCTAGAAGGTTGATATTACCAC
This sequence comes from Saimiri boliviensis, assembly GCF_048565385.1. NCBI lineage: Eukaryota > Metazoa > Chordata > Mammalia > Primates > Cebidae > Saimiri > Saimiri boliviensis. The sequence goes on from NC_133450.1 coordinate 171,119,433, forward strand.
TCCCTTTACATGGGAAGAAATTTAGGCTCAGGTAGTTTAAAAACCTTATGGAGGATCAGACAGCTAGTAAAAAAAAATCTGTATGATTCTAAACTCTTATCCCACTGTAAGAGGGATATAGTGACCATTCTAGTATCTGACAACCTGAAGTATAGAATGAAGGTACAATGCTAAAGAATATATAGCTCCTCAATAATTTCTGATATTAAAAAAACATTTAAAATACAAATATTCATAGAGCCTTTATGTTGTATGCAAGAGAATTACATAAGAGGTTAAATTTTGAAGATTTTTGCAGAGAGAGCGTCATGGAGCTCAAAGGTGCAGTGGTAGAAGTGAGGGAGGTAGTCTTCCAGGGACAGAGTCAGGAGGTTCTAGCCAAGCCTGAGTGTGAGAGAGCCGAGATAGGCTGGACTTGCCTTGTAAGTTTGCCCAGAAGGTAGTGAAGGCAGGTCAGTTGGTCAGAGGAAAAACAAATTAGGTTATCTCTACTATTAAGAGAGTGAGCTCCTTGTGTTCAGAGTTCAAAGGAAAGGCACTCCAAGGCCCTAAGGAGAGGGCTGGCTGATTGGAGTTTTGGCTTTTTCCTTTAATTAATCAACATATTGTAACTGAGACCTTCATTTTGTTCAGAATTCTGCACCCTCCAAGCCAGACCGGTAGTTCTCAATGCTATGAACATAACGACGTGTTTCTGTCTTACTTCTCACAGGCAGCATGGTAGAAACCTGAGGTTCTTTCTCATCTTTCTTCTCCAGGACTGACAGAATCAGTCCCCAAATGTATCTCCTGTGCTTCCCAGCCAGTGTGTAGCTTCTATCTCTGTAAAGATGGCCACATGGATTTCCAGGTCCATGACGTGATTTCCTGAAATGCTTCTAAATGTAGAACCACTCTTTGATTTGATTTGACAGCAAAAGATGGAAAAGCAGGCTCTATCTCAAATTTTGTTACATGCTATTACTGTAGTTTTTTTGTTTGTTTTTGTTTTTGTTTTTGTTTTTGTTTTTGTTTTTTTGAGAAAGAGTCTTGCTCTGTTACCCAGGCTGGACTGCGGTGGCCAGATCTTGGCTCACTGCAACCTGTCTCCTGGGTTCAAGGGATTCTCATGTCTCAGCCTCCAAAGTAGCTGGAATTACAGGCACACGCCACCATGCCCTACTTATTTTTTGTATTTTTAGTAGAGGTTTTAGTAGAGTTTTACCATGTTAGCTGGGCTGATCTCGAACTCCTGGCCTCAAGTCATCTGACTGCCTTGGCCTCCCAAAGTGCTGGGATTACAGGCATGAGCCACTGCGTCCAACTTGTGTTCTTGAATTTTTGGAGAGATTTTAAAATTATAGTTAAAAGCAGAAAAGAAAAACCATAGTACAGTATTTTACAGTGTAACAGTTCTAGAAAAATACTTGTATACCTGCCACCTAGAATTAATACAAATTATATTTTATTACACTTCTATTTTATTTTATTAAAAAAAGATAGTAGAGAAGTCCTCTATGAACTTACCCAAATCCTACTCCCATCCTTTGTCAGAAGAAAATGCTGCTGTGAATTTCATGAGTTTCCTTCCACCTCTTTTTATACTTTTATCAAATATGTGTATAACTGTGTTTTTAAATTTTAAATATTTATATAAATTTTATATATCGTATAAAGCAACCTCTAAATATTTTATGTCACACTATACTTTGGTTATCTCATATTGATACATAAGAGATCTGGTTCATGAATTTTAATGGTTTTATAGTATATTTCCATCATACAAATATATCAGAGTTTATGCATTTCTCTATGGATAAACATATAGATTTATGTCTGTCAGAGTCACAGCTAAAACCAGATGGCACGCTCATCCTGGGTAACTGAGCAGAATTTACTAAAAGGACTATTTACAACTATGTGGGTAATGTTTTAGAATATAACAAATAATATAACAAATATTGCATACAATATAAAGACCCCATCAATGCAATGTCCCAGAGAAGCAACAGTATGCCCATTACCACCCTTAGGCTTGATCCAGGGTTACTGTTTCCTTGAGAGAGCTGTCTAGAGAGGCCTCACACATGCCATGTCCTTCGTAAAGATGCAGCCACCTCCCCAAGATTCCTCTAATAGGGAAGGTGAATGCAAACACCTTGGTGGTATTCTCTTCCTTCCCTCCATCTTCCTGGTGGGGCTTCCCATTGGTCAGATGAACTCGCTGGGAACACAGAGGGCAAGGGAGTCATAGGGATTAGCTCCCGGGGCACAGAGCATCATGGAGATAGATGAATTGTGGACCTGGAAGGGTAGAGAGACGTTGTGGCATATGGCAGTTTCATATACTGTGCTGCCACTGACAGTGCTTCAGGAGCCATTTTGTCATGAATCCACATGAGTCTGCCTGGAGTTTCTCTAAAGTGTCCATGTAGAAATGGAGTTGCTTAGTCTGTGGCATACAATTAAAAAAAAAAAAAAAAAACTTTCTGTATATTGCCATCTTGTTCTCCAAAGTGGTATTCTTACCAGCTCTTCAGGGGAGTTTCTTTCTCCCTCGTCCTAACTATGCTATTTTTGCCAAAATGGTGAGTTTTAAATGATATCACAACACAATTTTAATGTACCTTTCCTTGATTATCTTTGAGGCTGAATTCCTTTCTCTAGCTTTCTTACATATTCTATTTTCTTTTCTTGTGTTTTACTATATATAACTCTTATTTTTTTTTTCTGTTGGGCTGTTTGTCTCTTATTGATCTGGAGGAATTCTTTATATAATATGATGCCAATCCTTCTTATTTATGCTACAAATATTTTTCCATAGTCTGTGGCTTATCTTTTAGTTTATGATATATTTTGTTCTAATGTTTTGTATTTTATATAGTCAAAATTATCAGTTTTTTTCTTTTTCCTGTTTTACAGACAGGGTCTCACTTTGTCACTAAGCCTGGAGTCTAGTGGCATGATCATAGCTCACTGCAGCCTTACATTCCTGGGCTCAGTCAATCCTTCCACCTTAGTCTCCTGAGCACCTGGGACCACAGGTGTGCACCACCTTGCCCAGCTGATTTTTTTTATTTTTGTAGACATTAGGTCTCACTGTGTTGCCCAGGCTGGTCTTGAACTCCTGGGTCTCAAGCAGTTTTCCCATCTCAGCCTCCTGAGTTGCTGGGACAAGAGGTGTATGCTTCCATGCCTGGCTAATTTCTATTTGTGGGGTTTTTTTTTGGGTAAAGATGGAGTCTTGCTATGTCACCCAGGCTAGCCTTGACCTCCTGGGCTCAGGCAATGCTCCTGCATCAGCCACCCAAAGCACTGGGAATACAGGTGTGAGCCACCATATCCAGCCTCATTTTTTTTTTCTTTAGGATATATTTTAGGTCCTATTTATGAACAAATTCCTACTCTGAAATAATAAAATATTCTTAAAAAGTATTTTTCTAAAAGTTTTACTTTTTTCACTTACAGGCCTTTAATCCATTTGGAGATTGTTTTCTTTACATCTAGTTGTTTGTTGTTGTTGTTGTTGTTTTCTTTTTTTACTGTGGAACATTTAGTTATTCCAAGACAGTTTGCTATCTAGTCCATCACTTGCCTTCTAGTTTATGATGCCTTTGCTCTCATACCCAGGTTCTCATACAGGTCTAGAATTATGTATGTGCTTTCTTGTCTGCTGCATTGATTTAAATAAAAATTTCTCTGCCCAGATACTACCATGTTTTATATTTATTTATTTGTTTTTGTGACAGAGTCTTGCCTGTTGCCCAGGCTGGAGTGTGGGCACCACAGGCGTGTGCCACCACACCTGGCTAATTTTTGTGTAATATTTGTATTTTTAGTAGAGACAGGGCTTCGCCCTGTTGGCCAAGCTGGTCTTGAACTCCTGAACTCAAGCTGTCCACCCATCTTGGCCTCCCAAAGTGCTGAGATTACAGTCATGTTGAGCCACCACACCTGGCCTACCATGTTTTAGCAAGTATAATTTAAATCTTTATGCTATGATATAATAAGTCTTATCTGGAAAGCAGTTTCCCTCCCCCTGCTCCTCCCCCGCCCCACCCCCATCTGCTCCTCCCCTGCCTCCTCCCCTCCTCTCCCCTTTATTTGGACCTTGACTCTTTCATATAAAGTTCATAATCCGTTTGTCAGTTTCCATGGTTTGTTTGTTTGTTTGTTTTTGGAATCTCACTGACCATTTGCATTCATTAGGTAAAAATGACGTCTTATGATACTGCAAATCAAAGCTGCCCGTGGAGAAAGCTTTGTTACATGATACGTTGTATTGCTAGAAGTTCAGTTTGTTCTTACTGCTGCTGTTGATGCTCAGCTGTCACAAGTACACTTGTTCATTTATTTGTTCATGCTACAACCCTTGATTAAACAAGAGCATGCTTTATGCCTGGTGGATAGGCTATCCTATAACTACTCCACTAGGGAGTTCACACTGTAATGGCAGAATGTCGGGAGATTTCACCCAGAAGGGAACAACCGAGGTTGTCATTATTTTGTTTCCGAGGGAAGAATAGAAAACTAGCTTTACAAAAGCAAAGTGCTTTTGACCCAGAAATTTCATTTGTGGTAATCTGTCCTACAGATACATGTGTTCACAAAGACTTACACATGAGGATATTCATTCATCATTGTTCCTAAAAGCAAAGTAATAAAAATCAAAGTGCCCATCATTATGAGACTGGTTTAATACTCTGAAAAGTGTAACAAATATGAAGTCTTTATGTACTGATTTAGAAACATATAACATTAAATTGGAAAATAATGACCTTAAGGCTCAGAATAACACGTGGGGAAAGAAAAAGGATATGCTTATATGTGCATGGAAAAAATCTGAGAGGATACTGTTTCAGTTATCTATTGCTACAAAATGAACCATCACAAAACTTGGTGGTTTAAACAACCAATTTTGTATGCTATTGATGCTGTGCGTGAGGAGTTTGGGCAGGACACAGCTGAGGAGGCCTGTCTCTGCTCCATAATGACTGGGGTCTCAGATGAGATAGTTTATATGGTTGGAAATGGCTGGTCCCCTTGAAGGGGCCATATGTCTGGTTGTTGGTTGGGTACCTTTATTCTTTTCTGCGTCCTGTTTAATATGGCTTCTTCATTCACAAGTCTGGAGCCTGGGCTGGGATAGTTGGAAGATCTGGGGCTGGCCGAGGCAAATCTCTTTGTCTCTGTGCCTCTATTTTTCTACCCTTTAATCTGTCTATTGCCTTATGTGGCATCTTCATGTGGCTAGCTTGGGCTTCCATACAGTATGGCAAGAATGCTGTAAGGGAGGGTAAGACTTCTTATACGGAGCTGGCATCTCCTAGGGTAAGCATTCCAAGAGGCCTAGGCAGAAACCACAAAGTTTCTTATAACCTGGCCTTGGATGATCTAAAGTATTATTTCTGCCACATTCTATTGATCATGCAAGTCACTAAGGCCGGCCTAGGTTCAAAGAATTAGAAGCCATCTCAATGGTAAATGGTAAAGAATTTGCAGCCATCGTTAATCTGATTCAGATATATGTGACACAAGAACTGAAAATCAAACACCGCATGTTCTCACTCATAGGCGGGTATTGAACAAGGAGAGCACATGGACACAGGGAGGGGAGCACTACACACTGGGGTCCGTTGGGGAGAAATGGGGGAGGGACGGGGGGTGGGGAGGTGGGAAGAGATAGCATGGGGAGAAATGACAGATACAGGCGAGGGGACGGAAGGCAGAAAACCACACTGTCATGTGTGTACCTATGCAACAATCTTGCATGTTCTTCACATGTACCCCAAAACCTAAAATGCAATAAAAAAATAAAAAATAAAAAAAAAAGAAGTTTGTTAATAGCAGTTGGCTCTGGGATGTTGGATAGACATATTTCATTGCATATTTTTGCATGGTTTAATTTGAATAAAAAGTCATTATTATACCTGCAAGACATTTTCAATGGGGAAAACAGCTCCCAAACCTAGTTACTGATAAAAAGCTCAAGGGCCATAGGATTGTGTAACTTGGTGAGGCATGGAAGGAATCATGCTTGATTATTTAATTGTTCCTTAGTGTGCCTATGAAATATTTGCTGTCTTTTCTATATAAGGTAGTTTGAGCCAGAGAAGTAGGGGAGGTAGAAGACCAGAGTTTTAGTTTAAGTTAACAACCTTAAGTTCTAGAAAGGAAAAAAAAAATTAAACACAGTTAGGTCTGTTTAGAATTTTCACATAAAATGGAAATCAGTCTGTACAGGAAAGGTTCATGTTTCCTGAATTCCTACTTCTTCCTGTTCAGCTATTTGAAGATGCTGGACCTGGAGTCTGTCAAGCCAAAGGTGAAAAGGTACTGGACTGATTTTGAACTCTGGAGGCTCCTTAGGAAGTGTAACGGTAGCGTCCAGCTTACAAGATAGGAGTTAAGTGCAAATGGATGTGGCCCCAGTTAAAAATAATTAAGAATAAGGTAAATGTACACATAGACATGTATATGTGTGTATATTTGTTGCCATGTGTTATATGCTATATCATGTGCATAGAAAGCTACTGAGAGGCTTAATGTGTTGCCTAGAATATACATGCCATGACTTTCTTTTGATAACACAGAAGGGCCTGGCTTTCTTCTGAATTCAGAGCCCATTCTCTGTGACCTTCTAGTTTTGGGTAGCCTTTCAGGCTGTTGGATCAACTAAGTGGCTCATCTCTTCTGGGGACCCAGAATAGGAAAATCTACTGTCAGCAACGGGAAAGCAGGGCTTTTGTTCTCTTAATTTGCTTGGTTTGCTGAGACCTGAGTCTCATTCCAAATTTAGGATCGTAGTTCCAATCTTACAATTTGAAATTCCAATAAAAATTCAAATTTAGGATTGTAGTTAGTCCCCCTTTATCCGCGGTTTCACTTTCAGCAGTTTCAGTCACCCACAGTCAACTGCAGTCTAAAACATTAAGTGAAAAATTCAGAAATAAACAAATCATATGTCTTAAATTATGCAATTCTGAGTAGAATGATGAAATCTTGCTTCTTCCTCCTTTGTCCTACCCGGGACATAAATCCTCCCATGGTCCCACGTATCCACACTATTGATATTAGCTGCATGTCAGTCACTCATTAGCTAGCTCAGTTATCAGATTCACTGTTGTGGTATTGCTCTACTTTATTATTATTGTTGGTAATCTCTTACTGTATCTCATTTATAAATTAAATTTTATCATAGGTATGGATGTTTAGGAAAAACACTGTATATATAGTGTTTGATTCTATCCATGGTTTTAGGCATCCACTGGGTTCTTAAGATATGTCTCCTGGGGATAATGTAGGACTGTTGTATAGTATGTTTTGAGCTTCTAATTTATGTTCCTTTATTCAATTTCCCTTTTAGACAAGTATTTTTAAAATCTGAAAGTTTTCAAAGGAAAAAATAGTTTTTAAATTAGTCACTGAAGTTCTTGTAAATAACAACCAAATACTGTGGAAAAATCGGAATAGTTTATTTTTTAAATCCAAATATGCACAATTATCCATGGAACTACTATTATGTAATCAAATATTTTATTTAACAGAAATTTGCATTTTTCCTAAATAGATCTTACCTGAGTTTTTTGAAGTGGCTGTAAGACCTCCTTTGGAGGTAAATGCCATCAGTGTTTTGCAGTGAGATGATCTAAGTCTTATGTTAATTACCTACATGCAAAGAACAGTTTGAACACTGAATTTTGATCTTTTCTGTTTTGTTGTACTACTTACTATAAATAGCATTATTAGTGTTATTAACAAGGTGTTGAGAGTATTAAGAGAGTTGGCAATATTGTTGGCAGTGCCCTTTTCTTTTGACAGATAACAATGATAAATTCTAAAGTGCTTTCATTTGATCTGAGCAAATAAAAGACTTAAAGAAAATAGCAAAGAAAGTTCCAGTGTAAACCACATTATGCTTGGGAAGCCCATATGACTGTAACTATTTCAGTAGGTTTGGGTGCTAGCCCACCTGAAGGTCTATAGGATGACTCAGTTTTCCTGCTCCCTCTCCCTCTTTGGACTTCTGGAAAGCCTTCTCTGTACGTAGCATTCTTTCTGCAGCATTCTATTGATCATGCAAGTCACTAAGGCTAGACTAGGTTCAAGGAATTAGAAGCCATTTCCATGGTAGAATAGCAAAGAATTTGCAGTCATTGTTAATCTGACTTAGATATATTAGAGATTTGCTGATAAGAATTGTCTCTGGAGATGAGCTCAGAGGGCCAGGGATATTAGATAGACTTATACTTCATTGGGACTATTGCCCTGCTTATGGCTTGAATATGAAAGTTAAATATTTCATTTGCTGCTATTCTTTCCTCATTAGCTTATAAGAATTAAAGTCACCCTCCTTTGGTGCCTCTTAATTGTTACTGCTAACATGTATAATGAAATGGCATCACTATCTGATGATCCAGAATGTATATATGTTTTCCTAGATTTTCATGAACTGGAAAACAGAATTAAAAATGTTTCGGTGTTGTCAATTTTAAATAAGAAAACCAATATTAGATTTATTGAATTATTAAAAGATGGATGGATAGAGAAATAAACTTATTTTAAAAATTAATAAAATGTTCCAAAAGAACTCACAAACCCATGCATCCTCAGTCTGAGAAATGCAGCTGGAGAATCAGAGCCTAGAAGAGCCCATTGAAATTGCCTCCCCAGAATTCTATCTTCCACTTCCTTTCTGACTTCCAGAGACTGCTGCTATTGCTTCTTCTCTTAACCCCTATTATCAGCTTCCCATTACTGCTAATCAGCATGCCTTGCCAATGAACTCTGAGAAATGCCACCACCAAGACTTGGACATCATCATTGCTTTATGGCTTTTTAGGTTTCTGATACTTCCACCATCAAGCTTTTTCACCATCTCTACTGCTTCAGCTGCTGTTCTCTCATTAGCCTAATTTTCGCCTCTCTATGAGTCAATCTCCAAAGGTAAGAGAAGTGATAAATCAGGTGGGATTTTTCGTTTCCCACTGTAGTGGGTTGAATAGCATCCTTCCAAATTCATGTCCACTTAGAACCTCAGAACGTGATCTTATTTCACAAAGGGTCTTCGTAAATTGTGAATGTAATTAAGATAGTCATATTGAATTAGAGTGGACCCTAGGTCTGATGACCAGTGTCCATGTAGGAAGAGGAGCATAGGGTCCGATGACCGGTGTCCATGTAGGAAGAGGAGCAGACACAAGAGATATAGAGAAAAAGGCCATGTGAAGATGGAGGCAGAGATTGAAGTGAGGTAGCTACAAGCCCAGAGATGCTAAGGGCTTCTGGGAGTCACCTGAAGCTGGAAGAAGTGAGAAAGAATCCTTTTCTAGGTCCTTCAGAGGAAGCATAGCCCTAAGCATCTTGATTTGGACATCTAGCCTCCATGACTGGGAGAGAATAAGTTTTTGTTGTTTGAAGCCTCCCAGGTTGTGGTAATTATGACAGCCCTAGGATGCTAAAACACCCTCCTACAAAATATATTATTCTCACTCTTGTCTCACTTTTCTCTACTTGCTTTTCCTTCCAGTCCTCTTGGTAAATGTCTCTTCTTTACTTCTTCCAGTTGTGTCTTAAATCAGTTTCCCTCTTTCCATTAAAATCTCACTTTTAAGAAGAGATGAGTACGTTCAGGCTGTAGAATGCAAGCCAGTCGTTTCGCACAAACCCCCCTTGAGTTTCTATTACAGCAGTGTGGTATTTCACAATACAGAACGCAGGGTCCCACTAAATGATGTTATATTGTGTCTTTCCACTAGACACTCAGATGAGATAACGAGGAGAAGAAGCAACTTGTAGAAACATTCCCTCCATCTTGGGAAACACATAGCAGTTGTGTTTATCAAAGGCACAAGTTTCATGAGCAAATTTATCATTATTTTAGTTGATGTTTTTTTTTTTTTGAAAAGTGACTCAAGAGATAGCCACATTACCTACTGTCATCACCAAGATCCCCACTGTCATCACTTTACTATTTTTTGAGACGGGGTCTCATTCTGTTTCTTAGGCTGGAGTGCAAGTGGCACTATCAGGGCCCACTGCAACCTTGACCTCCTGGACTCAAGTGATCCTTCTGCCTCCAGGCCCTCAAGTAGCTGGGACTACAGATTTGTACCACCACACTTGCATTTTTAGTAGAGATGGGGATCTCACCATGTTGTCCAGGCTGGTCTTGAACTCCTGGACTCAAGCAATCTGCCCACCTCGGCCTCCCAAAGTGTTAGTATTAGAGGTGTGAGCCACTGTGCATGGCCACCATTTTAACCGGAGCATAGAATGCCTAAGTGAGTCTGTACTTGGCTTCTTTTTCTTCTTCTTTTTTTTTTTCTTTCTTTCTTTTTTTTTTTAAAAGAATAAGAAAAAGAATAAAGAAGAGGAAGAAAGAGAAAGAGAAAGAGGGAGAGAGAATGATGGTATTGCTTTGTTGCCCGGGCTAGAATGCAGTCTAAATATGGGTATGCCTATAATTGTCCTTAATAATGGAGACATGAAAGAAAATGAGGGAAGAGAATAACAAACAAGGAGTTTCGTTTAAACTTCTTCTTTTTTTTTTTTTTTTTTTTTTTTTTTGAGACGGAGTTTCGCTCTTGTTACCCAGGCTGGAGTGCAATGGTGCGATCTCGGCTCACCGCAACCTCCGCCTCCTGGGTTCAGGCAATTCTCCTGCCTCAGCCTCCTGAGTAGCTGGGATTACAGGCACGCGCCACCGTGCCCAGCTAATTTTTTGTATTTTTAGTAGAGACGGGGTTTCACCATGTTGACCAGGATGGCCTCGATCTCCCAACCTCGTGATCCACCCACCTTGGCCTCCCAAAGCGCTGGGACCACAGGCTTGAGCCACCGCGCCCAGCCTCGTTTAAACTTCTAAGTTTATATGATGTGGTACTGATAAGAGTGTATATTTTGTGTAAAGTGGAGAGTTCTATAAATGTTAATTACATTTACTTGTTCCAGATCTGAGTTCAAGTCCTGGATATCGTTGTTAATTTTCTGTCGCATTGATCTGTCTAATATTAATGTTGAAGTCTCCCACTATTATTATGTGGGAGTCTAAGTCTCTTTACAAGTCTTGTATGTCTGGGTATTCCTGTATTGAGTGCGTATATATTTAGGATCTTTAGTTCTTCTTGTTGTTGTGTTGATTCTTTTATCATTATATAATGTCCTTCTTTGCTTCTTTTGATCTTTGTTGCTTTAAATACTATTTTATCAGAGGCAAAAATTGTAACTTCTGCTTTTTATTTATTTATTTTTGCTCTCTGTTTGGTTGGTAAATCTTTCTCCATCCCTTGTTTTGAGTCTTTGTGAATCCTTGAATGTGAGATGGGTCTGGATGCAGCATACCGATGGGTTTTAGTTTTTTGTCCAAATTGCCTGTCTGTCTTTGAATTGGGGAATTTAGTCAATTTAAATTCAGAATTAATAATGATATATGTGAGTTTAATACTGTCATTTAATATTAGCTGGCTATTTTGCCCATTAGTTGATGTAAATTCTTCATTATATTGATGTTCTTTACTTTTTGGTATTTTTTAGAAAGGCTGATACTGTTTGTTTTTTTCTATGTGTAGTGGTTCTTTCAGAAGCTCTTGTAAAGCAGGCCTGGTGGTGATGAATTCTCTGAGTGCTTGCTTGTTCACAAAAAACTTTATTTTTCCTTCACTTATGAAGCTTAGCTTGGCTGGATGTGAAATTCTGGGTTGAAAGTTCTTCTCTTTAAGGATGTTGAATATTGGTCCCCACTCTCTTCTGGCTTGTAGGGTTTCTGCTGAGAGATCTGCTGTAAGTCTGATAGGCTTCCCTTTGTGGGTAACCTGACCTTTCTCTCTGGCTGCCCTTAGTATTTTCTCCTTCATTTCAACCCTGGTGAATCTGACGATTATGTGTCTTGGAGTTGCTCTTCTTGAGGAATATCTTTGTGGTGTTCTCTGTATTACCTGGAGTTGAATATTATCCTGCCTTACTAAGTTGGGAAAATTTTCCTGAATAATATCCTGAAGCATATTTTCCAGCTTGGATTCATTCTCTTCGTCACATTCAGGTACACCTATCAAGCGTAGATTAGGTCTTTTCACATAGTCCCATATTTCTTGGAGACTTTGCTCGTTCCTTTTTATCCTTTTTTCTCTAATCTTGTCTTCTAGTTTTATTTCATTGAGTTGGTCTTCGACCTCTGATATCCTTTCTTCTGCTTGATCAATTCGGCTGTTAAAACTTGTGCATACTTCACGTAGTTCTCGTATTGTGTTTTTCAGTTCCATCAATTCACTTATTTTCCTCTCTAAATTTTGTATTCTTGTTGACATTTCGTCAAACCTTTTTTCAAAGTTCTTAGTTTCTTTAGATTGTGTTAGAACAAGTTCTTTTAATTCACAGAAGTTTCTTATTATCCACATTTTGAAGCCTGCTTCTGTAATTGGAACACACTCGTTCTCCATCAAGCCTTGTTCCATTGCTGATGAGGAACTGTGATCCCTTGCTGAGGGAGAGGCATTCTGATCTTGGGTATTCTCAGCCTTTTTTGACTGTTTTCTTCCCTTCCTTGTAGATTTATCCATCTGTGGTCTTTGTATTTACCGTCTTTGTAATTGGGTTTCCGAGTGGACGTCCAACTTATTGATTCTCAGTGCCGAAATCTGAGCAACCCACTGCGCCGACTCAATCAGCGGCGTTAAGATTGATGGTGCTTTTCTGACTGCACCAAGAACCTACGCTCCGAGGCGCCAGCAAAACCGCCTCGCCGGTCACAAGAGTCGCACTGGCGACCCGTGGGGCTCCTCCGCTGGGAATCTCCTGGTGCGTGAGCAACAAGAATTCATGTGAAGGTGTGGCATCCTCTCGTTCTTTGTGCTTTTACTGGGAGCTACAATCCCGAGCTGCTAGTGATCAGCCATCTTGGATCTCTCTCCCTTAGTTGATGTTTTACTTCCAAGAAAAATCAGTGGAGTGCTAACAATGTCTTAGGCTGGATCTCATGCCAAAATAACTTGCTTATTCCTAGATGAGGAACAGTTCATTAATTGGGCATTGGACAAAATGTTTTTTTGTTCTATTTATCCTTAATTATATTAAGTAGCTTCAATTTCTAAGGCATTGTATGCAACCCAAACCCATATTCCTTCCATGCCAAAGAAGGAAAAACAAGCCTTGAATATTACATTGGAGACCATGTGAGATCTTGCCTGATACAAACAATATGTAACATTACAGAAAGATAAACTTATTAAATTCCATGGGAAATTTGGGCCTGTTATAATTTCTGGCAATAGTCAAGAAGAGAAAATCTATGTTAGTTAATACTGTCATACCTTAAATCAAGACCCTTAGAAGTATTGAGTATCTGATAAGTATTTCTAGATTTTAGAGACTTTCTGAATCAATGTCTTTTTTAAATATTGTTCTAAAGTTTTTCTGCTTGTGGGAATAGTAATTTAATATAATTGCTACTTTAATATATTATTATTTTTAATTGCCAACATAAATTCCATATGTAGTTTAAAATGTATAAAGGAAACTTGAAAGGGTTTCTAAATATTTTGAATATGTTTGACTTAAGTGCTCGAAGATGGCAAACTAAAAGTCAGATTTGTGCCTGGAATTTTGCTGAATAGCATTTAGATGTTATTTGATTAATGTCATTTTTCATGTAATATGACCTACTGTTGCACTTTTCTCTTACCTTCTCTTGCATTAGAAGTCTGCTACTTTTGGCTTTTTTGTATGATTAAAAGTTTAGTTGATGCTATAGAAATAGATGATATCCTCCTTCTTCTACTAACAGTTTTACTGGATATTTGAAATATATGTCGATCAGGTTAAATTTTTAAACTGATTTTTTAATTTTTATTGTTCAAGACAGCATCTCACTCTGTCACCCAGGCTGGAGTATGGTGGTACAGTTTCTGCTCACGGCAACCTCTGCTCTCTAGGTTCAAGTGCTTCTCCTGTCTCAGCTTCCCAAATAGCTGGGATTATAGGCACCTGGCCTGGCTAATTCTGTATTTTTAGTAGAGGCAGAGTTTCACCATGTTGTCCAGGCTGGTCTCGAACTCCTGATCTCAAGTGTGATCCACCCACTTTGGCCTATCAAAGTGCTGGGATTATAGGCATGAGCCACTGTGCTCAGCCCTGACATGTTTAACAAAAGTATATCCTTTTTCTTTTGTCTACCCTGACTCCTTCATCCTGTCCTTAAGTATGACTTACTCAGTTTGATTTTCCAAGTCTGATCTGATTTATCTACAAAATGGGTTTTTATGATCTTCTTCCAACAATGATTTGGGCACTGCTTACCTTTGAGGTCTATCCTTGGTGTCACTGATAGAATGGGTGGTGTATTCATTGGGATTAATTTCAGATGGGACAGAGAAGCCAAAGTTACAGGGGTTTCAACATGTATCTCTTCTTATCCACACTGAGGCTCCAACGCTGGTTTCTGGCTTCATGATCCCTGGCTCCTTCTTTCCTGAGTTTCTGTTGTATTGTTTTCAACACACAGGTTCCGGATGACTGCTCTACCTCGATCATTATGGCTACATACACTTCAGTAAGAAGGGACAAAGTGGTAAAGGAGGGCATGCTCCTCCCATGGAGGACATTTGCTGCAAGCTGCAGATGCTATCTGCTTGCATCTTGTTGATCAAAACTTAGTCACATGGATACGTCAGCCTTGAGGGACACTTGAAAAAGTGGCCCTTTATTCTATGTAGCTATTTTCCCAATGAAGGACGTGAGATTCTATACTGTGAAAGAAAGAGAGAAAGAATACAAGGAACAACTAGCAGTCTTGGTCATTGTTATAGAAAGAAAAGTCCAAATGCCTTAGAGAAGGTCTGGAACTCCATCATTGACTGTGTGATCAAACTATTGTCTAATCATTATTCATTGTGTGAACACCAGTTGATCTCTTCTTTGTGCCCATCACTGTACTCGGTATGGGTGGACAGGGAAACCTGCAACATTGTCTTTCTCCTTAATGGCTAATATCCGAGTGGATCAGAAAGATGTCTTTTCTCACTGTTCCTGTATTCATTTGTCTTTTTAACACCTCAGTCTTTTTAACATTTCATCTCATCACTGCCTCCAGTTATACTTTATAGATTTCATTTACATTTTCACAGAGCACTTCCTTTCTATTCTGCATCAGCAGCTTGCACTGTCACTGGCATGTAGTAAATGCTCAGTGACCAGTAACTATGTCAGGTCTGTGGACTGTTCACCTATTTTTCCTCCCTTATCCTAAGTTAATGTGATTCTGGTTCAGTTGTATAATCTTTTGCTGAGATTATATTGTTCTAGAAATACACCAGTTCAGTCAGGCTAGAAAATTGTTTTGAAAGTATACCGCAAGCTACTTAATTTTCCTATGTGCCATTTATCTACCATGGAAATTTAGGATTTTTGAGGCAGTTTAGCACAGTATCTCCAAAGGGACTTTGGAATCACTTGGGTCTAGGTATATGCTTGGGCTCTACCAAGTAATTACTATGTGGATTTGGACATGTTTTCAATTTCTCTGGGCCTGTTTTTTTCACCTATGTAGCTGGTACTATAACTTTTCATGGATGTTGTGATTATTTTTAAGAGAGATAATGAAAGGTGACGGTGAGGTACACTTGCCATTTGACTGTTGTCTTTGCGTTCCAAAAGTTTTAGATGATTATATCAAGTGTGTTGATGTGATTTTGGCTCCAGATTCATTTTGATCTGGAGCAGGCTTTGCCACTGTGTGAAGCACCAGGGTGAAAATGAGCTTGCTTTGGGGATTCCCTCTCGATTTTCCTGTGGCCCTTTAATCTGGAGGCCTTTCCTCTTTCTGCCCCATCCGAGGGAGTGGCAGGGGAGAGTAGCATGGTGTGCTCATCACAGCTCTAGCCCCTCCTGAGAAACCCAAGAATCTAGGTTCCTTTTCAGAACTCCCCTGAGCCATAAGCTTAGACTAAAGTAGAATTCCCATGCTCATCCAAAAACACAGTAGCACTCATGTATATGCAGAGCTTTGTCATGTAGAGATGTATGGACTTGCAGCAGAGAGATTTGATTAGCTTTACTACAGGGATGAGAAGAAGAAAAAAGAGTTGCTTAGAAGTTGAACAACCTGGCTAGAGGCTGAGGGACAGAGCTGGAAACTGGACCCACATGTCCTAATTCCAGGTCCACTTTATCAGACTGTGTCTTGATCTTCTCTTGGCTGACCAGGGTGGAAACCAGAACCCAGGCTTACCAGCCTTAATTTAAACCCACCCCAAGGGCTATTTTTCTTTTTAATGGAACTGGAGATTATAATATTAAGTGAAATAATCAGGCACAGAAAGACAAACTTCACATGCTCTCACTTATTTATGGGAGCTAACAATGAAAATAATTGAACTCTTAGAGATAGAGAATAGAAGCGTGGTTACTAGAGGGCGGGAAGGGAAGTGGAAGGGAGGGAGGGAAGTAGGGATGGTTAATGGGTAAAAAAAAAATAGAAAGAATGAATAAAACCTAGTATCTCCTAGTCAACAGGGTAACCATAGTCAAAAATAATAGAACTGTACATTTTTAAATAAATAAAACAGTATAATTGGATTGTTTGTAATACAAAGGACAAATGCTTGAGGTGATAGATACCTCATTTACCTTGATGTGATTATTATGCAATTGCATGTCTGTATCAAAATATGTCATGTACTCACAAAAATTTAAAAAAGAGTGCCTGATATCAGGGGCTCACTGTGTCATAGAGGTAGGGAGCAGGGAAGCATTTGCCATTGAGAGAAAAGTGGTCATTTCAAGAAAATGAGATATGCTCTTTGATAAAGGCATGTCTATGGGAAACTCCAACTCCTTTTCCTCTTGGACATGTAGCTAAACTGTATTTCCCAGTCTCCCTTACAGCTAGGTGAGTCACAAGACTGAGTTCTGGCTTATGGAATGTGGGTAGAGTGACATACCCCACTTTTAGACCTTCCCACCAAAACCTATACTTAAGAGTATGAGACTGCACTCTAAAACTGGGAGGGCAAGGAAGCTCTACCCTAGAAATTTACCACTTACTATGAATTGGCTTCCTCGTGAGTATCACAGGATACCTTTTGAACACTTTTCTATCAGTGTTTTACGTTTTTTATCTCTGGTTATCTGTCTGTGAAAATAAGTCCTGGTTAGAGTGAATTTTCTGGCATCTCTCATCTCTCAATTCTGTACTTTACCTTGTACATCCAATGTTTGTTACACCAAAATCTAGGGCCTGCTGTCTGTGTGTCAAGGAAACCTCTCATAAAGAGTGTTATCTGAATCATTAATGGCTGTGATTGTGTCACAGAAGAAAAGGGTGAGATCCTGGAACCAGCATGCTTAAAGTTCAGAACTTCCAAGTTCTAGATCTGTTTATAAGCTTCTTTTGGAAATTCACAGGACCAATTACATTATTTCCCCCAAATGATATCTTTAAGGTTATGATTTCTGATATAGTTGTATTTTAAAATTTCAAGTATGCTTTCATCTATTTTCCTTAATATGTTCATGTCAACTTCTTTTCCTTTGAAGACAACTTCTCACAGCATGTAGTTATTTCATGGGTTGAACAGTGACATCATACTCAAAGTACATGGCCTTGTTGCCAAGTTTCCTGGTGAAGTAATTGTCGGTTGGTATTCAAGGAGCCACATCAATTGAAACTATTTCTCATGAGGTCACCCTGTGTCAGGGCTTGGGGCCAGGAGATAGGATTCCCTCTGACCTTCAGGGCACTAAAACTTGCAATTAGCTACCTTTTGGCAAAATGCCCTTGAGATAAATAAATGAGATTTAGAGGTTCATTTGAACAATTCCATGAAAGTCCTTTTTTGTTTTTAACGTATGTTAACTGGCCCAATTATATCTAGCTCCCTTTCTGAGGATGAAGTTTCTTTTCATTTTATTATGAAAAATTTTAAACATACGGAAGTGTCAAAGTAATTTGAAAACTTGCCTATCCCTGCTATAAATTCCATAGTTAATGTTTTGCTAGGTTTGCTTTATCACATATTTATTCACCTATTTACCCCTTTATGCGGTTGGAATTTTCAAACAGATACTAAAGAAGGCTAACTATTACACTGTGGAAATGTTGAGGAGAAAATTAGAGCACAGCTAGTAGTCAGTCAGGAAGATCTTTTGTTAGAAAAAGAGCTATTTAAGAACACAATTCTTAATGTAGTAACATTGGGCAGCAGGATTGTTCAAATCAAGATTAAAGACAAAACAGTATTCCATACAGAGAACAGTACAGAATCAAGAGAAATCAATGAGTTTTTAAGAAGTTTTAGACTCCGACATCTGCGTGTTGTTGATTCTAAAAGGATAGAAATTCAATTCTGGAAGGCTGAGTTCTAGCAGCTTCCTGTTTTTTAATAGAGGTCACTTCATTTTATAACATCAAGTAGTGCAGATTGAGATTCAAATTGAAGGACACTAAAACTGTAATGGGTCTTTGTCCCTCTAACCTAAAAGAAATTTTTGTTAATAGATCCCTTCATTTTGCTGTTGTTGTTGAAAGATTCCCAGGAATAAAAAGACTTCTAACCCCGTCTCCTCATTTTACTACGTAGGAGCCAAATTTTTTAAAAAAGGAATTCTCAGTGACAGCTGGAATTGTCCTGCTGGCTCTCACTTTCCAATTCTCCTCAATTATATTTAGCTGTGCCTTTGACATGCTAATAGATTTATGTCTCTCAAATTATTTTTTTATTTAGTGCAATATACAGGACAAATTAGGCGAAATTTTATGAAGCGTGGTAAACTAAAAAGGAAAAACAAAATCATGAAAACTATGTTTCCTTGATCACCCTGGTGTTTGAGAACGGATCAAAAAAGCTTACAGGGTTAGTTATTAGTAACACACACAGAAAAATAAGTCCTTCTGGGTAGTAAAAATACTTTGTTGGTCACTTGATGAAACATCATGTGCTCTGGATGGCTTTAGTTAAAAATGACTGCTGTCTTGTTCATAAGCTATGTCATTCCTATGTAGCCCTTTCCTCTATGGTTGCTGATGACTTTAAAACTCTATTTACTGAAACTGTGTATTTTCCAAACCCTAAAAACAATATTCCACACTGTAGGATTCTATTTATGTAACATTCTTGAAATGACAAAATTATAGTGATGAAAACAGATTAGTGGTTGCCAAGGGCTAGGGAGAGGGGAACAGTCAGGAGGGGGCAAAGGAAGGGATCCCTATGTGGTGACGAAAGTCTGCTGTGTCTTGACTGGAGTAGTGAATACATGAACATGTGCATATAACAAAGCTGTGTTTAAATATACACATATGTACACACAAATGAGTGTCAGTAAAACTGTGGAAATCTGAATAAGATAGGTGGATGATATCAATGTCAATATCTTTGTTATGCTCTTCTGCTATAGTGCTGTAAGATGTTACCATTAAGCTAAACTGGGTAAAGGGCACATGGGATTTCTCTGTGTTGCTTCTTATAACTACATGTGAATCCACAGTGATCTAAACATTAAGAAAGTTTTATATAATGACTTTCTTTTGGGGAAAAATTGTCTTGTTTAAAACAATGTTTAAGCATTTGCTTCATCTAGATTTCTCTTTTTTTCTTGAGACAGAGTCTTGCTCTGTCGCCCAGCCTGGAGTACAGTGGCATGATCTCTGCTCACTGAAACCTCCATTTCAGGCTGATCTTGAACTCCTGGTCTCAAGTGATCCACCTGCCTCAGTCTCGTAAAGTGCTGAGATTACAGGTGTGAACCACCACACCCAACTAAGTTTATTTTCTATCTAGTATTTTTACAATGACACTAACATATAATGGACAACCAACCTGGAAATTAAATAGGATGAACATAGAGTAAAACTTAATTTTCTTTAGGCTTGTAATTTACATTTCTTTTCTACCTATTTTCCGGCATATATTTCAGTAGAAGAGTTGTAATTGTTTCTCCAATGAACATTTAAAGGGAGAAAATAGTTTTATACTAGAATAAAAACAACATATTTTTCAAAAGAAGAAATGTGATACAACCCAAATTTAGCATATTTTCTATTTTGTATCTCTAGAGAATATACTTACATCAAATACTGATGGATTATTATAGACCATAAAGGCATGCATATTGATTTCATTGATTACATACTGAATTTCTGGCATTATGGAATAAAATTCCATCAATGTTAATTACTAACTGATGTGCTATATTTAGGCTGATATTTTAAAAAATTTAAAGCAATCACATCGCTTATTATTTTAAGTTTATTCATTAGAGATAAACCAAACCAACCAAGTCCTGGTAAAGATTTCTGTGCTATCCTTAAAGAAAATTCCATCATACATGATAAATTTGGATATTCAGGGTTTTGAAAATTCCTATGACTAAAAGGAAATTATTTTCAGACTTTCAATTCAATTGGGCTTGAATAATTGATTCTGTGAGCTGGAAGCCCTAAGGGCATGTAAGTACCCATCCAAATAAGTGTGGTTGACTGTGTCTCCAGGCTTGGTCTACTCAGAACTCTCAGATATCCCAGTCCTCCGGGTGATGGGATTCTACATCCCAGAAGTAAAGCCAGGCAGCTTTTTTGCTGATAACGGCACATCTACTAGCCAGAGACTATGGCCTGTTCCAATCACTTGGGTCTTTTCCACTTTGTTCTTCTCCTGCCAGATTTTTAACTAGTAAAATAAAGCAAATGAATCTCCTGTTTCTGAGTACCAGTGCAGTGGAATAAAAGTTGTTTGTTACATTTTTGCAAATATGATGTACATGTTTTAGAAATGTTGAGGCCCACCAAGAGCTTCTAGGATAAATTCAGATTAAGATAGCCCCGGAAACCTTCTGAATACTGATGAATGAATACCTTAAGGCACAGTTCTTGCTTTAAGGAAACAAGCCTACAGAGAAGAAAGAAATAAGTAATTATAATAAGGGCTGTGTCATAGTGTTAGGATAGAAAAGGTTTATTTGCTCATTTACATTTTAAAAACTTTTTACTATAAAATAAAACAAGTACAAAAACCATAGATTCAAATATAGGACTTAATGTAAGTTGAAGGTGAACACCACCCAAGTGAAGAAACAGGACTTGCCATGCAGTCAGGAGCCTCCTTGTGTGCCACGTTCCAGTCACAGACCCTCCTTTCTGCAATAAGTACCACCATTCTGCCCTTTATAGTAACTTTTTAACTTCTTTGTATTTTTAGTTTTATAGCTGTATCAACAAAATGTGATTGAGCAGACTGTGGATCCAATGATAATATAGTTTGGTCTTTTAAAAATATGTCTAGTTTTTTTTGTCTGTAGATTTCCCCTCCATCCCTTTCTTTTCCTTACAATTTTCCAAGAAAAAGTAAGGGCCAATTGACCTTAATAGTTCTATCTCTTCATTCACTGAGGGCTGCAAATGGTGATAGTCTAATTCTAGCATTTCTTTTTCATTTATTATTATTTGGATTACTTTAAGGATTCCCCAGCCCATCCTGTCATTTGATTACCTAGTAGTACAGTTCATATAAGAAAAGAATAAGGGCATAATATTTCCTTTTATTTAGTAGTTAGCAAGATAATGAATTCATTTTCTAAAATCTTTAAAAGTGGCCATTATTTAGTAATGTTATTAGAAACTTATGGATTTAAAGGTATTTGGGTTATAGTCCATTGTAGTTTTTATTATTGAAATTTAGGTTGACTGAAATCTGATACATCTCTAAAAGCCGTAATTTCCTTAAGTGAGAATACTATTTCAGAACCTATTTAATATGGGCACTAAAGGTCGCATTATTGCTACCACGTTGATCATTGTCTCTAGGGCATCTGTGGATATAGACAGGAAATAAATACATACACACACACACACACACACACACACACACACACACATTCATTCATTCTTAGAATTGTAGTGTCTGGGAATTCCTGGTATATTCCATTTTAAGGCTCCTGCTATTTCCTGGCAAATTTATTTTCAGACAACTAATTTATACTCCTGCCACATTATTTATGATTTTATAGTTAACTAGTTTCAATCTTTTGCCAATTCAATTTGCCATGATTGTTCTTCTTATGTTCTTTAGATTAATCTCTAAATTGGCTTTTTGTCTCTGTAATTCTGTAAAGCTGGATAACAATAGTAATAACAACTAATATTTATTGAGCAACTACTATGAATCCAGCACTTTACATAGCACTTTAGCAATTGTGTAAAATATCATCACATCAACCATATAGATGACAAAAAAAGAGTCTTAGGAAGATTAAATACTTCTAATATAGATCATACGTCTATAGTTAGTTTTTTAGTATTTTTGTCATCCTACTTTATCTGATTTAGTTTGCTTTTTATATTGCAGCTTTTTCTTCCTTTGGAGATACCCATTTCTGAGTCATAGAGGTCTTTTGTGTCCTATTGAGGATGGTAACTGCTTTTCTGAAATATTCTTTTGGTTCTTATAGTAAATAATTTAAAAATGTATATACTTTCTACATTTTCTCAGTTTCTAGTTTTCCTCCTTTTGTCCAAGGTTTTCTTCTGTTTACTCACACCGGGATCATGAAAAGTCTATTCGGACTTGGTATTTGCCAACAGACAGGGTGCGTAGCTAGCTCTCAGCCTTGCTCACTGCTCACTGACCACTTGCGAACTGTTCGATCTCATTCTCTGTTAAATAAACAGAGCACATTGCTATGCACAGCTCTTAGTCCAGTTCTGGGTGAATAGGCATTTGTCTAATGCAGCTTTAGTTGTTTGAGGAAGAATCTTCTCTTTCTCTCTTCCTGGGTCTCTGAAATGGAACCTATGAATTACACTGAAGACTGAAGACCTTAATGTGTACTGCTGCCAAGGTTTTCACGTTCATCATCTCTTTATTCTCCTCCATCTCATGGTACTTTACATGTTTATTCTATACCTCCAGGAAGGCCTCGTGCCCCTAGCAGTTCCCACCCTATTTCAGGCATGTATGCATTTGTGTGTGTGTGTGTGTGTGTGTGTGTGTGTGTGTGTGTGTGTGTGTGTTTCTTCCTAAGCGTTAAATTTTCTAAATGTATGTCAGAAGAGAAGAAATGAAGGAATAGGATGAGAATAGTGTGCTGGTTATTTCATATTGCTTATTCATGCTATAATGGGTTGACTGCCCAATTTTCTGGTTAGTTCAGATGCTGTCTCCTTACCAAAGGTGAGGCAAATGGAGGTAGATGAAATTATAACCCCAGTATTCCTTCAAATTGATGAGTATGCATTGTTTCAGCTGGCAAAGCAGACACTAGCTACTGTGTTTGATTCTTGTTTAGCACCATTGGCATTGTAGTTAGGAGGACGTTCTCCCGGACAAACAATGTAGTATTCTCATTTATTGGTGCTAGTCCTATTTTATCTGTTTCCAGGTCTTCTTAGAGAATTTGGTGTAATGTTAGGAGAGGCTGTGTCATACCCTGGCTGGCCCCATGCCATTTTAACATCGATATTCATGCATGAATTTTGAGGATTAGTTATTTTTAAAAGGTCTTTGGAAGGCTTTTAATACATTGGAAATCCTTTGTTGAGGTTTTAAATGTAATTTCCTTAAATGCAGAATAATATCTAACTGCCTCAATGACATTGTGTCTAGGGATTTTTTCCTGTTTCAAGTACAGTTAGTACTGGTTTTTAATTGCATCGACCCAGAAGACATTTCTGATGTGCTCATCTAGGGTCTTTCTTTTGAGGCCCCTTTCCGAATCCTTCTTCAGGAGTTCCATATGAGAAACCTTTGTTCCTCCTCTCACAGTTTCAGGTAATTATCTCCTGACTGAATTACATTACTCAGTACCTAGAGTTATTTTTGCTATATGTGTATACATTGAGCCTAATTTTTATAATAAGCACAGACATTAACTGCATAAACATCAAAGACAGATAAAACAGAAATGGAGAGTTTACTAGATGGCCAGTTAAAATATAATTTCTTTCTGCTATTGGAACAAGTAAGCCATACAGGAAATAGGAAGAAGATGTGATATTATAGAATAATTTTAATATTTCTTGGGCAATTTTTATCCTTCCTCAGCAGTGAGTACATGTGACAATGCTTTCTGGAATAGGAAAAGAGACCAAATTACAATGAAGGAACTGACATACAGCAGGTGGACTTTGCCTTCATGGGATGTCTGGTGTCAGACACACCATTTAGCCATATTCTAATAAAAAGCAATTATAGTTCGTAAATCTACACCCCGTGGAAGCAATTAAAGTCATGTACAGTAGTAGTCTTTCCTTTACATATCTTACCTTTCTTCCATAACTGAACAAAGGATCATCAGTACTGCTGAGTTTTAAATTGTTTGTTTTCCTATAAAATGAGAGCTGAAGAAATATTTGAGCAGTATACTAAATGAGCTAGCACACCTAGCTGTAGATTATAAACGTCTAATCTACACACTAAGTTATCTTTAGAAAGTGTTCTTAGGATTTTAAATAAGTTGAATATTAGATAATTTTTGAAGTCTAATCTTTGTAAAATATTGTTTGCATTAGGACAGTAAAAAAGCAGAAAATAATTTTATAAAGGTAAAAGTTACTTTAGGCATACGCAAACTTGTTTTGGTGTTGAGTCTATATTACATGCTATATTAAAAGTCTATGATGAATTTATTTTTAAATATAGAATCATAAAAATAAAGAAACTTAAGATAAAAATTTGGGATAATCAAAGATCACTGCAGTAACCTTACCTTGTACTTCTGACCTTATCTCTTTTATCAGCCTTGAACTTGTGACTAATCTTCAAGTAGTATATTCAGATGCCTGCTGTATGCTTCCACTTGGGAATAACACTGATATTTCATTTTTGATGGGGCCCCCATCATCTTCCCCTAGTTCTCATTCTAGACCATCAGTATTTCTTATTTCAAATAATAGTCTACCATCTATCCAATGACTGTAACAACAACAACACATGGGAGTATCTTCACCTCGTCCTTCAAGGATGCATTATGTCTTTTATCAACAAGCCTTCAAAACTATCCCCTCCAATCTACCCCAACTGCCCTGTTAGCTGTTACTCGGAACATGGCATTATCTTCCTCCTTGCCTTATTCATGTGAGCATGTATGGCATTTTTCTGTCTAAAACCCTTGAATGATGCACCACTGTCCTTGGAATGAAATGGAAGCACTTGGATGTGGAGTGCAGGCCTTGTGATGACCTAACCTGAGCCTCCTGGACAGCTTGACCCTTCTTTCTTATCACCTTTAACTTGATTTTTCAGTGATTCTGAGCTGTGAGTAGGTGTTAAGGCTGCCATAGTGACCTCCGTCCTGTGCGTTTGCTGTTTCCTATGTACAGAATGACATTTTCCTTCTTTATGCTACATGTTCCTCCTTACCCTTTAAGTCTGAGCTCATGCATCATCTTCTGCAGGAGGTCGTCCCTGGTTCTGCTCCTTCTCGACCCCTTAAATTGGATTAGGCACCTCTGTGCTCTACTGACACTGTGTGCTTATTCCTATTTTCATACTTACCAGGTCTGTTCCTCTGGCATTTAACTTGCCAGAAACTATGTTTACATGTTTTTCCTGTGAAACTCTATGCTTACTGAAGGTAGGAATCAAGTTTAATGTGTCTAGCACAGACCTTGGAGGATAGAAAAATATTAATTGATGTATGCAATCATAAATATGCTTTACTTTAAATAGTAGGTGTTTTCCTGAACATTTCTATATACGTTTGCTGTTTAGTAAATTTGGTTATTGTTACATAAATATCTATTTGCACACATACATATATTCATATAAATAATTTTGTTTACATAGCAAAACTGATTTCGGAAAGATGGTCTGAATACCGTTTGTTTTGTGAAGGGCAGACAGGTATGAGAAAAAATATACCATTATAACATAATATTCTTTAATTGATAGTTTGGAGGGTTGGGGAAAGGTATAAAAAATGTAGTTAAGCAGACTGCCACGTGCCCTGTGAACATAAAAACCAACTTCATGTTTTGGATCCAGCTATTGACCTTGAAAAATAGTTCCTTGTCTATTCAACTGACAAGAGCAAATTTCTTAGGATCTCCAAACTAGTGAATAGTTTTGTGACTTAAAGTTATTTTAGCTTCATAGTCTCTAAGTGCCTAAAATCTATCAATACTACTTTAACTGTAGTTTTATGTATGCTTTTAAATCTAGGACATAATTAATCCTAGCTAATTAGAAGTCTTAGAATCAGTACATAATTAAATTAACCTATGAAACAAAAGTTTCACACAGAGAATAATCATAATTCACAAATACCTGTGTTATTAGTGGAAAAGTAAACATTTATATGACTTTATGAAGGTAATTTTTTCCATGTCAACAGCCGTTATGAAAGTTGGTCAAATTTAAGTAGCTTTGCAAATTTAACTAAATGGGGCTTTTATTCAATTTTGTTTTATAAAATTTAGTTACGTTTTAGTACTTCTTCTGCCTGTACATCTTGAAGATGCCTGTCCAAAAGATACATTTTTAGCTGCTTAA
The DNA here is from genome assembly GCF_048565385.1 of Saimiri boliviensis. Lineage (NCBI taxonomy): Eukaryota > Metazoa > Chordata > Mammalia > Primates > Cebidae > Saimiri > Saimiri boliviensis. Next base: position 171,145,889 of record NC_133450.1, read on the forward strand.
ATGTGACCATTCATCGAGGGAAATTATCCTTTTTATTATTTTATATGGGGAAAAAAGACAAAGCATACCATGTATTTTCCTTCTATCATTCTAATTAGAGCTAGGTAAGACTCTCTCCCTATATCATTCATATCTTTCTTTTTATTTTAATGTTAAAATTTTTATTTACATTTTCTGGCTTTATTGAAACAGAATTGACAAAATTATATGTATTTAAGATGTACCATGTGATGTTTTGATATATGTATGCATTGTAAAATGATTACCACTATAAGCAAATTAATGTATTAATCATTTCACAGTTACGTATTTTTTGTGTGTGGTGAGAACATTTAAGTTCTATTTTCTTAGTAATTTTTCTGCAATACAGTGTAACTGTAGTCACCATGTTGTACTGATCTCTGGAACTTATTTGTCCTATGTAACTGAAACTTTGTACCTTTTGATCAACATCTCCCCAATGTTCCCACCCCTCAGCCCCTGGTAACCACCATTCTGGTCTCTGCCTTTATGAGTGTGACTTTATTTAAACTCCGTATATGTAAGATCATACAGTACTTATCTTTCTGTGCCTTGCTTATTTCATTTAGCATAATGTCCTCCAGGTTCATCCATGTTGTTGTAAATGACAGGATTTCCTTCTTTTCTTTTCTTTTCTTTTTTTTTTTTTTTGAGACCGAGTTTCGCTCTTGTTACCCAGGCTGGAGTGCAATGGCGCGACCTCGGCTCACCGCAACCTCCGCCTCCTGGGTTCAAGCAATTCTCCTGCCTCAGCCTCCTGAGTAGCTGGGATTACAGGCACGTGCCACCATGCCCAGCTAATTTTTTTGTATCTTTAGTAGAGACGGGGTTTCACCATGTTGACCAGGATGGTCTCGATCTCTTGACCTCGTGATCCACCCGCCTCAGCCTCCCAAAGTGCTGGGATTACAGGCTTGAGCCACTGAGCCCGGCGGATTTCCTTCTTTTCTTAAGGCAGAGTAATATTTCATAATGTGTGTGTGTGTGTAGATCATATTTTACTAATGCATTCATCTGTTGAACCCTTAGATTGTTTCTGTGTATTGGCTATTATAAATAATGCTGCAATGAGCATGGGGTTCTTTGGGATAGTGATTTCATTTTTTGATAAATACCCAGAATTGTGATTGTTTGAGCATCTAATAGTGCTATTTTTAATTTTTTCAGGAACCTACATAATTTTTGTCTTAATGGCTGTACTAATTTAAATTCCTACAGCTATTGACCTTGAAAAAAACTGTTTTCAAGGTCAATAGCTGCACAAAGTTTCCCTTTTCTTCACATCTTCCCCAAAACTCACCTTTCATCTTTTTGATAATTACCATACCAACAGATGCAAAGTGGTATTTTATTATGGCTTTGATTGGTATTTCACAAACATTAGTGATGTTGAGCATCTTTTCATATATTTGTATGGCCATTTGTATGTTTTCTGTAAGAAATGTCCACTCAGGTTCTTTGCCTTTTTTTAATTGGGTCATTTTTTTTCTGCTACTGAGTTTTGAGTTCTTTACATATTTTGGATATTGTCTTGGTTTATTTGGGCTGTTATAACAAACTATAAGCTGAATAGCTTATAAACAATATAAATTTATTTCTCACAGTTCTGGAGGCTGAGAAGTCCAAGAGCAAGGCACCAGCAGATTCAGTGTTTGGTGAGAACTTGATCTCTGATTCTGAAATGGCATTTTCTAGCTGTATCTTCATGTGGTAGCAAGACAAACAACCTTCCCTCATAAAGAGCACTCATACCAGTCATGAGGGCTGAGCCTGATCATCTCCCAAAGGCCCCACCTCTTCATACTTAACTTTGGTGATTCAGTTTCATCATGTGAATTTGGGAGGACACAAACATTCAGACCATAGCAGATACTAAACCTCTTATCAGATATATGGTTTGCAAATGTTTTCTGCCATTCTTAAGGTCTTCTACTCTGTAGGTCATTTTGATTATTGATTTCTATGCTTCACAGAAAGTTTTCAGATAGACATAGTCCCACTTGTTTATCTTTGCTTTTGTTGCCCATGCTTTGGTGTCATTACAAAAAAGTCATTGCCTAGACCAATGTCATAAAGCTTTTCCCCTGTATTTTCTTCTTGATGTTTGATGACTTCAGGTCTGATATTTAACTATTTGATCTATTTTGAGTTGATTTCTGTGTTTGGTGTAAGATAAAGGTCTAATTTTATTCTGTTGTGTGTGGATATCCAGTTTTTCCAACACCATTTATTGAAGAAACTAGCCTTTCCCAATTGTGTATTATTAGCACCTTTGTTGACAATTACTTCACTGTGTATGCATGAATTTAATCTGGGTTCTCTGTCCATTCTAATCCTTTGGTCATTGTGTCTATTTTTATGCGAGTACCATACTATTTTGATTACTATTTAATTTGTAATATAATTTGAAATCAGGAAGTGTGATGCTTCCTGCTTTGTTCTTCTTGTTCAAGATTGCTTTAGCTATTTGGGGATTGTTTGTGATTACATACAAATTTAGCATTTTTTCCCTATTTCTATTTTTAAAAAGCCATTGAGATTTTGATACAGACTGCATTAAATCTGTTTATCATTTTGGGTAGTATGGGCAATTTAACAGTATTGAGTCTTCCAATTCATGAACATGGGGTATCTTTCTATTTATTTGTGCCTTCTTCAGTATTTTTTTCAGCAATATTTAATAGATTTTACTTTACAGGTCTTTCACCACCTTGGTTAAATTTGTTCCTAAGTTGTGTATTCTTTTGGATACAATTGTACATGGGATTGTTTTCTCAAAACAATTTTTTTTATCCTTGGAGAATCAGTTGTTAGTGTATAGAATCACAACTGATTTTTTAATGTTGGTTTTGTATCTGCAACTTTACTGAGTTCTTTAATCAGTTATAACAGTTTTTTGGTGAAGTCCTTAAGGTTTGCTGTGTCCCCTCTCTTGCTCTCTCTCCCTTTCTCTCTCCCTCTCCCACCTTTCCCCTTTCTCCCCACTCCCTCTGTCTCTGTCTATCAATCATCTGCAAACAAATATACATTTACCTCTTCGTTTCCAACTTGGATGCCTTCTATTTTGTTTTTCTTGCCTAACTGCTCTGGCTATGACATTCAGTACAATTTTGAATATAAATGGCAAGAGTGGGTATTGTTGTTTTTCTTCCGGATCTTAGGGAAAAAGCTTTGCACTGTTGAGTATGGTGTTACTTGTTGGCTTATAGTATGTAACCTTCATGATGTTGAGGCACATTCTTGCTATACCTAATTTTTTGTCAGTTTTTATTATAGTAGCATGTTGAATTTCATCAGACGCTTTTTCTTTATCTATTGAGATAATCATATTTTTATCTTTCATTCTGTTAATGGGATGTATCACATTTGTTGATTTGTATATGTTAAAATATCCTTGTATCCTAGAGTTAAATCCCACTTGATCATGGTGTATGATCCTTTTAATGTGCTGATTAATTCAGTTTGCCAGTATTTTGTTGAAGATTTTATGTTTATGTTCCTCAGGGCTACTGGCCTATGATTTTCTTTTTTTAAATAGTGTCCTTGTCTGGCTTTGGTGTCAGAGTAATGCTGGCCTTATAAAATTAGTCTGGAAAATTCCTTCTTCAAAAAGAGTTTGAAATGGATTAATATTAGTTATTTTTAAAATGTTTAGTAAAATTCACCAGTGAAGCCATCTGGTCTTGGACTTTTTCATTGAAAGATTTTTGATTATTGATTCAATCTCCTTACTCATTATTGGTTTGTTCAGATGATCTATTTCTCCATGATTTAGTCTTGGTTGGTTGTGTGTTTCTTGAAATTTATCTACTTTTTTTTTATAGGTTATTCAATTTGTTGTCATATAGGTGTTCACAGTAGTCTCTTATGATAGATTATTTGTATTTCTGTAGTAATGTCTCTTCTTTTATTTCTGATTTTACTCATTTGAGTCTTCCCTTTTTTTCTTAGTCTACCTAAAAGTCTAATATACGATCTTTTCTGGAGAATGTTCTGTGTGTTCTTGAAAGAAATGTATATTCTGCTGCTATTGAGTAGATGTTCTATATAAATCTGTTAGGTCTATTTGATCTAAAGTGTAGTTCAAATCCAATGTTTCCTTATTGATTTTCTGTTTGGATGAAAGTGGGTATAAAAATTCCCTACTATTGTATTGCTGTCTATTTCTGTCTTCTGCTAATACTTGCTTTATATACATATAGATGCTCCAATGTGTTGCATATGATTGTTTCTATTCACTTGATTAATTGACCCTTTAAAAAAAATTATATATGACCTTCTATGTCTCTACTTGTTTTAAAGTCTATTTTGTCTAACATAATTATAGCTGTACTTCTGTTCTATTTTAGGTTTCATTTGTATGGAATGTCTTTTTCTATTCCTTTATGTTTGTCCATGTGTGTCCTTAAAGCTGAAGTGAGTCTCTTTTGTAGGCAGCATATAGTTTGGTTATTTTTTAACCTCTCTATGTCTTTTGGTTGGAAAATTTAATCCATTTTCATTTCAAATGATTACTGATAGGTAAGTACTTACCATTGCTGTTTATGTCCATTGTTTCCTGGCTTTTTAAAATTCTTTTGTTATTTTTTTCTCTTTTGCTGTCTTGCTTTGTGATGAGATGGGTTTCTGTAGTGGTATTTGATTTCTTTCTCTTTATTTTTGGGGAATTTATTATGGGTTTTTACTTTGTAGCTTCCATGAGGCTTACATAAAATATCTTACAGTTGTAACAGTTTGTTTTATGCTAATAACTTAACTTTGATTGCTGACCAGAGTGACATCTGCTTCTGGTAGGGGCTTCAAGCTTTCTACCTATGCAGAAGGTGAAGGGAAGCCAGTATATAGAGATCAAATGAGGAGACAGAGAGGAGGGAAGTGTTGCACTCTTGACAACCAGCTTTTGAGGGAACTCTCCTGGGAATTAATGGAGGGAGAACTCACTCATTAACATGAGGATGGCACCAAGCCATTCATGAGGGATCCACCCCCATGATCCAGATACTTCCCATTAGGTCCTAATTGTAACACTGGGGATCAAAATTGCATGTAAGACTTGGTGGGGTCAGAGCTTATCCAAACCATAGCAAATACAATGGGAAGGTGGCCATCTGAAAACCAAGAAGAATGCCCTCACCAGGTACCAGGTCTGCAGTGTTGTGATCTTGGACTTTCCAGCACCAGAACTATGAGAAATACATTTGTTGGTTAAGCCACACAATCTGTGGTATTCTGTTATAATAGACTGAACTAACTAGAATAGTCATCTTTTATGATTCCCTATTCCTTGGAAATATTATTAAGCTTGCTATTCATTTCATTTAGTATGCTAGTCCTAGTTATTTTGATAATTTAAGTGTCTAAAGTCACAGATCTCTTTCTGCTTTTTATTTGTGCTGGTTCTTTATCATGCTGCCTTATTTCCTTTGTGTCTTATTAATTTCGACTGCTTGCTAGTCATCAACCTCAAAAATTGTTCGAGTGAACCATCTTTATGATTTAGGATGAATGTGACCTTCTTCAAAGAGATTTTGTATTTTCTTCTGCCAGGCACCTGAGAGCAATCCCTTTAGAAACGTTCTTTTACTCTTATGGATTGAGGTTTTTTGGCTCACTGAAGCTGTTTGCACATGGGGTATAAATCTATTCAAGGTCCAGTGTATAATCACACATGGTTAGATACAGGTTCTGTTTGTACTTTTCCTGCTTGTTCTTTGCCAGGACTTCTTTCTCTGTAGTTCCCAGAAGCTGATGAGGGTGAGGTGGGGTGGAAAAAGTGTTTAGTTTTGGGTTGCCCTTGTCATTAGGATATAGCTATTTGAGCATCCATTTAGAATATGACTACCCACAATGGTTGGACCTTGGCCTTGACTTCTGAAACGTCAAGGAACAAAGTCTCAAGTGTGAGGTCATAGCAAATGCCTTTGGGGCAAAAATGGCTTGCCTCTCTTATGCACCTAAAAAAGGAGAAGGACCAATTTGTGAGTAAATCACACTACTTTCTTATACTTTTTCTGTATGGATAATTCTCTTTTAAATACTGGTATTCTTTTCTCTTATTTTACAGTTTTCCTTGATGTTTCCCTGAAGCTTCCACTTAAACACATCTTATACACATTCATTACTGACATAGCATGATATTACTTTGGTGATAAAGCCATGAAAAATTTATAGCATTCAGTCAAATATCAAATATCATTTGCAGATCCTTATGAGATATGGCCTTGTCAGACAGAAAGGCTATGAATAGAATTAAGAATAAATCCAGGCCAGACATAGTGACTCATGCCTGTAATCCCAGCACTTTGGGAGGCTGAGGCAGGTGGATCACAAGATCAAGAGTTCAAGACCAGCTTGGCCAACATGATGAAACCTTATCTCTACTAAAAATACAAAAATTAACAGGCATGGTAGCAGGTACCTGTAATCTCAGCTACTCAGGAGGCTGAGGCAGGAGAATTGCTTGAACTCAAGAGGCAGAGATTGCAGTGAGCCAAGATTGCACCGTTGCATTTCAGCCTGGGTCACAGGGCAAGACTTCATCTCTGGGGGTGGGGTGAGGGTGGGGTGGGGTTGGGGGTGGGGGAAGAAAACCATGCAGGATATAGTCCAGCAAACTGAGTGTGTGGAATCAAAGGATCAGTTTAAATGGCAGAATCAGTTAATGTGTAACATTGGGAGGGAATAAAATATTAAAGGGGCTCATCTGTCTGAGTTTCACAAGGAGCATTCAATCTTATTTTTATCCCCCAAAATACCATCAGAATAAGCAGTCTCAGAGTATTATCACTTACCACTGAGATAATGCCAATTTTTACTTGGGATGTTATTATTTTCTTAGAGCAGAGGTTCTCAATCCTGGCTGCATATTGCCATCATATGAACAGCTTGGAGAAAAAAAAAAATCATTCCTAGAGATTCAGAGTTAATGTGGTTAGATTGGGACTAGGCATTAGTACTTCCTTCCTCCCTTTTTCAACTCTTAAAGAATCCTAGGTGATTTTAATGTGTGGCCAGGGTTGAGAACCTCTTCCTTATTGGATGTGTCTTTTAACCTTGAAATTTTAGCATTTAGTGTCAAAAAACCAAAAAGTTACTTTTTTTTTTTTTGCATTGCATTTGAGAGTAACTTTATTCGTGCTTAGTTTTCTGAAGTTTTGTTAATGTTTAACAGAATTTGATGTTATGTAATCAACTAACTTTGTGATTTCAATTTAAAATATATAATTAAATAGTTTTAGAATTTACAATTTTTAAACAGAAACGTGTAAGGTGATTTGGCTAAATTTATAGATAGAATTGGACTGTTGAAAAAACTGGAGATACACAATGTTTGTCTAATTGATTAGGTTTATTGGGATTAATAATCTGGGAACATTTTGTTTGTCAGTGAGGCTTTTGAAGTTAAAAAAAAAACCCACACATTAAATTATACAATGTCGTGTAAAATGTGTGTAAAAGGGTGTGTTTAATTATCTACTTTTGTAAATGAGACAGAATGTTAATCAAATCCTCCCTTGAAGGCAGTTTAAAAAATACATTACTTGGTTTGTAAATAGATAATGAGATTAATAAGTTAAATTTAAGTGATTTAATAAAGTAAGTTAGATTTAGGGAATGTAAGACTCTGTAATTTTATTTAACTGAAAAGTATTTTCCAAGTAGTCACAAATGGTCTTTTTTTGGATTTAAGGCCCATTCTCAAGAATACCAAAAACTTACTTTAGGAATTAGCAGCTTCCTGTGATTTTTCTTTCTTTCTCAAAATTAAAATAGATTTTTTCCTAATTATAAAAGGGACACATATATTACAGTAAAAATAGATGTAAAGTTTGAACTTTCAGCACCCAGATTATAATTGTTAACAGATTTATATATCCTTCCCAATGACTGGTTGATCTCTCTGCTATCTATTGCTGATGTTTGATTAACTACTAAAAGGGGCGATATACATGCTGTTTTCTAGCCTTCTTTTTCCTTTACTAATCTCTTTTGGTCATTTATTTTCTTATAAATTTTAACTATAAGAATTGTATTGTATTCCATTACGGGGATTAATAAGATGCTATATGAGCAGTGAACCAATTGACAAGTTATTTCCAAATTTTTCTGTTATAAATATTATGGTGAGGAACATACTTAATTTTTTACATTTAGGTAGTTGTGTGATTGTTTCCAGATACCTTTCTAGAAGTGGAAACTCCTTAGTCAGCCTGAGTTGTAAATTTTTGGATGTATTGTCAAATTACCCTAAGAAAGGATCCTAGGGCAAGATTTTGAGAAATAAACCTGTTATTTTGATGGCAACGAGGCATTTTCAGACCATTTAAACCCTTTCCTTCTTTTTAAATGAAGTTGTGTCTGTAGTCTAGCTCTGATTTAGGCTTTTCCTCAGTGGTAAGAGTTTGGGGACCTGTGTCAAAATCCCAGTCATAACCCCCACTACCTTTGTAATTTTATATGTTACTTAAATTTTCAAAATCAGTGTTTTTCACTTCATAATACAGCTAATCATAATTACCTTAAACCATTGTGTTTGAGTAGATAGCTTTGTGAGAGCAGAATAGTGCCTAACACCCAGGAAGACCTCAGTATGTAATTTTTTTCTGTATTTAGAAATCGGAAGATTGAATTAAGTTAGTTCTTCCTAGTACCATCACTCTTTGAATTGTATAAGAGATTGAGGCACAGTATAAGTTTTCAGCTCTTGCTTGAGACTTTATTCTGACATCGTTCTCTTTTTGAATGGTTAATAAAAAGTTCTTCTCTTTTTTGATGGTTAATAAAAATTTTGAATAGAATGATGTAATCACCCTATTCACCACTGAAGCTTCTTTCATCTTTTTCATGATTTTCCAAACATTAAACCTTTCATACATTTTCCAGACGTTAAAACTTTAAATGTTAAAATGTTAAAACATTAACACTAGATATCTAGGAAGACTATTTAAAATAATTTAATCAGTGGTTTCTCTTCCAACACATAAAATTTAAATAGGCAGATTTAACCACAGGGAAAATAAAATCTTGAAAAATACTTTACAGTTCTGAGTACTACACAAAAAGGTACTTGAGCTACGATATAAAGGTAAGACTTGACAAGCAGCATGTAAGACCAGGAGGAAATTGGTTGTAGAAACATTTTGCCTCATTGAGTTTAAGTGGATGCAATTTAGTAAAAATTTTTGCTCTGAACAACTTTGCATACATTGCATAATTATACACAGAATCCTGCAATCTCCAAATATCTCATGGGAAGCAAGTTTAGCAATCAGATACTCCAATCCTTTCATTATATAAATGAGCAAAATAAAATTCAGGGAGGCTCTGATGTATATTTGATGCTTTCTGTAAAAAGCAACATCTGAAGATTTTGTTAGTATGAATTGCAGACACCAACCTCTTCATTTCATGCAAGAGAAAACTGATATCTGGAGAATCTGAAATGCGCTGGCTATGATAAATCAGAATCCCAGCCTAGGACCCTTGTTCATTGCTCTTCTAACACTAATTAAGACACATGATGAATGGTCAAGAAAAATAAATGGTTTTATTTATCACCCTGAAATTCTTTCATATGTGAAAGTCCAAAATGAACTGAGATGTATGTGGGAGCAACTGGCCAACAAATACCAATTCAGTTATTTGCACATTGTTTTATTGGTCCTTCAATATTGCTTGGAGGCTCTGAGTTCATAAGTACACAATGGTATCCAGGGGTTATACTTTAAGGAATATTAGAATGCCGATCCCATATCCCTAAGTGTTTCTACCTAAGGTGAATTGATTATGAGAAAATCCATATTTCTTTAACTGCCTCTCTGCAACGACCACCCACCATCCTTAGGAATGGCCCTCTCTGGTTATACATGTAAAGGCTGACCCATTCATTCAATTCAGTTGTCCACATGGCAGAAGTCCAGGACTTTGAGAAGACATACCAGAAAGAAATATTTCTGAATAGGTACTCAAGGAGAAAGTAGCAGACATAGTGGAAGAAAACTCATTGTGAGCAATTACCAGAAAGCAAGAATGATCTGTAATCCTCTATCATTGTGTAAATAAGCATCTTTTCCATTTTCTTTCACCTGTATTACTCAAAGGTAAGACACATGCTTAAGTTAAGGTTATATTGAGTTGAAACAGAATAGGCAAGGGAGTCCATTTAAAATTATGCCGTTTGTCCTTACAGAGTTCTCAGGTGAGCTCTCACTCTTTGACTGTGCTAGCAAAGCCTAACTGAGAGTGTACCATTGCAGCACAATAACTTATTTTAAACTCCAGGTGTGTGTACAGTACGTATTTGGCCTTAAAAAATTTATTACAGATGTCTGGAATTGAGACTGTTGACTAGGTGCAAACATTACCTCATACTCCATTTGACACTAGCACAGTTGGGGGGAGATTATAAAGGTAAATAAAAAAGTGCTAAAATGTAAATGTGTGCTATTTCTTCAGCAAATTGGGTTTTCTTGTTATAGCCATTTTAGTGTTTTATGAGTCAGATAATAGAAATCCTGAAATTAAGTACAGATTTACAGCTTGTTAGGGGAATAGTTCCCACTAATCCCTTGCATTTTTGATATTCACAGTCTCTTTCACGGACTTAGTGAGAATAACTTCTTTTATATCATGTCTCTCTGAGAGTTTTCAGAGTATCTGTACATTTTGATATCAGACAAGAGAGTTAGTGTTGTACATTTAGGAATCTAAAGTAATGGCAGTAGTGGGTGCATCACGGCGGCGAACACAGTCTGGTGTTACTGTCATAGTGTTTGTATCTTGTTTCCCTGTCCTGATGGTATGTCCCCAGATGGTAAGCACCACATTGTAATTACTTTTGGAGGGCTAAGGAAACAGGGGATACAGAACAATAGATGTCATTTGATGATCATTGGCAACAAAAGGTGGCTACAGGGAATCAAATGTCACAGTAATCTGATGTTATTGCTTTATTACATTGGTGGAGAACTACCACATGTATCTAACAGTATGACTAAAGCAAAGAGAATTTAAAAGAAATATGGAAGAGGAAGGTGCTTGAAATATTTAGATCATTTTGGACTTTTAGACTAAGTGTGTTTGTAATAGTTTGTTAAGCAGTCTTTTTAAAAGGGCTGGGCAGGGAGAGCCTATCTTGACTAATGAAACCACCTAAAGTGTGCCTGAGAAGCACTTGGTAATGGAAGGATTAACCATCATATTCTTTAGAACTCTGCAAGCAGCATGCTCCCAAATGCCTTGCTTTTTGCTTTGGAGCCATTGGAAGCTTTTCTTGTCTTTTCTTCAAAGCTCGGAAAACTCAAGTTCCCTAAAGGTATTGCTTGACTGTCTGAGTCAAGTGCAGACTCAGTCAGCAGTTGAAACCAGTGGCTCTTGAAAGAGTCTGTATTTATTCTTTAATTTTTCTGTGATAACCCAGGATATATGCATGCTTGTCTTTGCTGAGACCCGATCCCAGGATCCTGGCTTATTTTTTAATCTTTTTTTTTTAATTACATGGGCTATGACAAACGTGTTTTCGTTCATTAAGATAGTAATTGCAAAAGTACACTATTAATTCAGTCCTGGGATTTTTGAATTTGTGTTGCCTGGCGTTGATTGCTGGTTCCACTATTCTGACATTTATGACTGTGTTTCATCTTGGAAACCATGTGTGGTTGTAACTGGGAGTTGGCAGGTGCAGGAAAAGAGCAAGTGACGCTTTATTGGCATTGTTTTATTCCTCAAGATTCCTTTCAGAAGGTGAAGTAAGAAATATTGACTAAATTGGAAAGAATGGAATGTTCAGCCTGCTAGAGGTATGACCTGGTTATGACTTCACGTGTTACTCTCTATTGACCTTACTGCTGTAGTGACAAATATAACATTGGGGTTCAGATACCTAGCTCAATAACAATTCTTTTCCACAATGAATAATAACCAGTTACTACAGAATTAAAGAGCAGATGGCCCCTCAGCGAATATATTGTAAGTTTCCCCAGGGATTATTGCACTGACGTGAAAATCACAAGAGTACTTATACCTGGCCCATGTGTTAGTAGTTATATAATTCTTTTATATAAAATCCCCTTATCATTCTTTTTTAAAGAAATTTATTGGAGAAGATGGCCAAGAGTACCATCATTTTAAAGTAAAATATCTGACTTCACCTGCCAAGGAGAGCCAATTTGATATTAAGGTCTGTTAATGATTTAACTTTTCCTCTGCTGATGTCAGCATGAATGTGTTACTGCTTTCAATTATCAATGAACTCTTTTCCTTTTTCAGAGGAAGAGAATATACAAAGTGAATATGTTAGAATAATTTTGGTTTTTATAATAAATAATGATTTTCTACTTTATGTGAAAAGTGGTAACAAGATTTCATTTTTGATCTCGTTTAGTGTTTCTTGACTTTTTTTTTTCATTATTGCCCCATAAGGAGCTTATTTTTAGACATGTCCCCCCCAGTTGCTCTCCCTTTCCTATGCATGATATTAACTACTAAGAACAAGATAATTTTTGTGAGGTAGGGTTTTTCATACACCCCCAAGAACCAATTTTCACCCTCTTGGAAAGTGATTATACCCTCCCACTGAAAATGCATGGTTTACTTAAAATAGGCTTATGTAGAATAAGCTACTTTAATTGTAAATTTTCTTATTGATTTAAAAAGCAATTTATGTTTATTACAGAAAAATCAGAGAATGTGAATAGGACATAGAACACACCTCTAAGCTCACCTACCCAGACCAAGACGTAGTCCTGGGTAACTCCTTTATACACTTAACAAACTCTCATCTTTTTATGTTTGTGTGTTTAGAATTTTAAATAAGCAGATTGTGCCATATGTAATGTTTTGTAACTTACTTTATTCATTTAATATTTTCTGTGAGCATTCTTTTTTCAGGCCCACAATAGAATTATACAAAGACATTTTTATTGACTGAATGTTTTACTGCTTTATCATAATTTAACCAATATCCTGTTATTTAACATTTAGGCTGTTTTAAAAATCACTGCATTGATTTAAAAAATCAATTAAAAAGTCACTGCGTTTTCCTTTTAGCCAAAGCTTGTTTCAAGTTAATTCCTTAAAAAGATTTTATTTCAAAAGCAGAATTAAAAGCCATGCACACTTTAAAGCCTTTTTTGCAATAATTTTGCACCAGTGGACATTTCCACCAGTATTAATTGAGAATACCCCTTTGCCCGGAACTTAACCAACAAAGAGTATTGTTGCTTTTAAAAATATTTGCCACTTTCATAGACAAAATATTTACTTGTTTTAATAGGTATTTGTTTATTTCTAGAAAGGGCAGTCATTTTTTCATATGTTTATTGGATATTGATATTTTAGCTTTTTTCAAACTTAAAAATTAGCATCTAACTTTTTTTTTTTAGCCTGCAAAGAAAGGTCTTCTAAGTCTTCAAGTATTCTAAGGGGCAAATGATTTTGATACCAGGTCATTGTAAACATCTGTGTTTCTCCAAAACTTATTCTGGTTTTGATGTGAGAATAAGAAGTTCCTGAATGTAAGTTTATGTTAGGGCAAAACAAACATTTAAGACATAAACTTGTTAAATGAAAAACAGGGTTATTTAAATAGAACCTTTGTAATAGGAGAGAATTGGGGTGGGGGGCACACAAAAATGACCTTTAAGTTTAGGGTTTATTAAAATAAGTAATATTTCTCAAAAGGGAAGCCATCTTGTAAGTTTCTCACATGGCACAGAGATGTTATCTTTCATCATATGTCTATAAGCTTACATTTTATGTACCAAGCATGACCTTTGGACAAGTTAGAGAAATAGCTCTTCTGTTTGGAATATTTTGTAGATGACCATATATGTACTTTATTTAGTCCACATCATTAATCATTAAAGGTTTACAAACTTAATCATTGAGATGTTTGGACTCCTTTCATTTTGTTGATTAAGTCAGTTTGTTGCCACAAAATAGTAACTAACTTATGCTAAGACTCTCAGTGGCCATGAGCTAGTACTCCACAAGAGGAAGCTTTAAGTATGAGATTTTTTTTTCACTTTTTTTTTACAGTAGATTTATGTATCAAAGTATAAGTCATTGCACTTATTGACCTTATTTATTGGCCTCACCTTGAGTTGAGCTCATTATACTTAATTTCCTGGTTGTCACGTTTAATTATTAAGACCTGTTTTTAACAACAGCACAAAGAACCCAGAAAGCCAGATGATTTATTTAAATGAAATATCTTGAAGTGACCATAACCATTGCTTTTTTGTAAGCCGAGCCATGTCTCTGGGTAATATTGTTTTGCTTTTGAAATGACATGTTACCCAAGGACTGATGATTGAATCGTTCCTGTCCAAACTTGATGGCCTCAGTTCTTTACCAAACCATAGGTTTGGCCTATAAGCAAAACCTTAATTTCTATACCAACTTAACTTAGTAGGAAACTTGTAGGTAGGAAGATGCATACCCTTTATCTGTGGTTAGAATTATTTTATCATAAATCTCAATAACGAAGCAGATAATACACTAAAATAAAGGAAACATTAACTTTGACGGAAAATTCCTTCCAAATACTTAGCTTCATGAAACCTTTGTCAAGACTTAGTTCTAGAATTTAATAAATAATAGAGGCAGAGTGTGTATGGAATTCCTATGTAGATGTCCTTACTCTATCTCAAACACTGTACTGGAAATTAGTTGAATATGCCTTAATTTCACGACAGTATTTTGACCCCTACTTAAAATATGAGGAAATTGAAATCCAGAGAAGGGTCAGTGTCTTTCTTCCCTGCTCTATCTGTATACTGTGTGGCTGCTCTGGAAGAAGTGCAGGTGTGATTCCAAACCTTTGTCATATCTATGACCATCTGTTTAAACGTGGAAAAACAACATTCTTATCAAAGCAATGATAAATGTTACTTAATTATATGTAGACAGGTGGCTCTGAAAAGTACCTGGCAAAGAGGTTCTAATCCTCTGACTGACTTAGGACAAAGGAGAAACCACATCAAAAAACTCAGGAACCAGTTGATGGACCTACTGAGGTCCTAGTGCCACAGATACTGACCTTTGCTCAGACTTGGAAAAGGCCTTGTCTTCTAAGGGGTGAATGGTTTTGGTATAGTTCAAGTCTTCCAGATTCCTTCTCTGGATGGCCTCTGTTTAAGTAGCTCCAGTGTCCTACTGCACTGCCTAAGGATCCTTAACAGAAAAGATAAGAAGCAACTTGAAATCTTTGATTTTACTAACACGATTTCTTTCTTATACGAAAGCTGAAAGTGTTCATCAGTTCCTTCTGAGTTTTATAAGGATGTCCCCCAGCCCTCCGTGTGCATACATGCTTCTGCAACTTCTCCTAGCTGGCTTCACATTTTTTTAACAATGTGAACTTGGGCTGTATTGAAAGGAAAGAAAACATGACTTGCATGACGTCTCTCCCGTGCCAGGGGCTTACATAGTCAGGCCTGCCTTAAATTTCATGGTTTAGACTTTACACGTGCATCCTTACCTTTCATGTAACTTCCTTGATTATGCTAGAAGTAGTCTAATGAATGATTCCGCCAAATCATGAGAATTTCTCATTTTCTCTCGGGGTGCTTTTTTGGGAACATGAGTCAGGGCCCTGCCCCCGCAGTACCCTGTGTCACTGCCTTGCCCCTCTCCCTCATTGCTCTCCTTTGGGATGGAGATCTCCTAATCACCAGGGCTCCATGCTACCCCTCTCATACCTGGAGAGGCCCAGGGGTCTTTTGCCCTTCCCTTCTCAGCTGTCATCCCACCTGCCTGATGTTGATTGTGCCTCTTCTGTGGGTGTGATGCCCCACTTTCTCATAGGCCATATAGAATATGGGTATAGAGAGAGCAGAGAAAGTCACCCCTTTCCCACATCCCTGTCCAGGCTATCCTTTCCTGGTTATATTCCAGGTTCCTGTGGAGGGACTGGGGTTAGGGCAGAGGTCAGCTCTGGGGTGGACACCTCTTGCCAGGGGTCAGAATCCTGTGCAAGTTTATCTCCAGCTGGTGCGTTATCTGCAATTCTCATTTGTTTTAGAAGTGGGTACCTCCTAGTATTTTGTTGCTTGTAAAATATATTTAATGCCATTTGTATCGGTTAACTTTAGCCATCTCTTTTCAGAAATAATTTTTACATTTCACCCATGGTAGTTTTGAAGGTTTTGCTAACTTTGTTTCCTTTCAGACAAATGCTTGTATTTGGCCTCTTTAGTATCTGGGAAGCTGGATGCAGTGATCCCAACTTCTCAGGAGACTGAGGTGGGAGGATCGCTTGAGTTATCTGAGACTAGGAGCTCAAGATCATCCTGGGCAAAATAGTGAGAGCCTGCCCCTGCCATCTCAAAAAATAAAAGATTAGCCCTACAGGGTAGCATGGGTCTGTAGTGGCCATGATCACGCCACTGCATTCCAGCCTGGGTGAATGGGCAAGACCCTATCTCTAAAACACAATACAAAACAAACAAATATTTTGGCTGTAGATGCTATTACCCTATAGCTTATGAGAAGGAAACTGAGAGGTCATACAACTAGAGAGTAAGGCAAGATTCAAACCCAGGTTTCTGTAATTCCTAAACTTATTTTTGTTACATTACTCATGTAGCTATTCCAGCGTTATGCATAACCCTTTACTGAATTCAAAAATCAAACTGAATGGAAAATTGCAAATGTGAAGAGAGGGGTATTCATCTATGTGAATTTATATTTGATACTAAGTTTACTAAAGTGGATAGCCAATTTATAAGATAATCTATCCCAATGCTATATTCAAAAAAATGACACAGGCAGCTAATACATTCTTGCTAGTATGGGATTTACTTCTCTAGAGATTTACATAGCAGCTCTTCATGGAAAGGAAGAGAGATCATAAAAATGCTAGTAGGTTATCTCGTCGGGTGGAGTTGTAAGAATTATGAAATCATACAGAAGGGTGTAGCACACATCTGGCCTTTTATGAAGTTAGAGGAAAGTGTGACATTTATTCCTGTTTAACATGTTAAATTACATATTTGATCATGAATGTTTTTTCTTCTTCACTTGAAAGATTTTTCTCTATGTATGTTTTCTAAGAATAAATGGATACCTCTGATACACTGGTGAAAGTCATGGCTGAAGTTCATGCCTTTCAGTTTGTCCGTAAATAATATAATAAAAGCCTGTCATAGTTTATGGAGTTCTATTCAAATAGAAATTCTTTGGCTATTGGAAATGTGTTTACATTCGTGTCCATTGGTCATAAATTTTCATTTTTGGGAAGGCTGTTCCAATCTAATGAGAAATGACAGGATTCTTTCATTGTCATCCATCTCAGCTTGGTCACCCTTAGCCTTTCTTTTAGTTAACATTCTTTGCAGGAATTACATAGTTGTTATTATTGGTGCTAAGTTGGGGAGATCCTTCATGTTTTTCTAATACAGAATACTGTTTGGATGCTGACTTTTGTTAATGAAGTTGACTATTACATTCTGCAAATTTTTGTTTGTTTTCTTTAGCATTTGCAAATTTCCTTTTGTCCCTAGCTAGCTTCATTAAAACTGTATACCCATCTCTTGTGGGATTTGGATTTGTCTCTGTCAAAGAATGGTTAAAAATCTAAGATATTCCTTAAAAATCTGAATCTCTGTGTTAGTCAGAGATGGTTTTATCTGTCTTTGTCTGTGTTTTGAGAGACTATAGAGGTCTCTGGAAACTGCCTTATTTTTGGTGAGTTTTAATTCAAATTTTTTTTGCTCCTCAGTGACACAAATTGTTCTTTCCCTCTTTACACATTATTGTTCCACCTTGGCGGACATAATCCCTTTGTGCGTGTGTGTGTGTGTGTGTGTGTGTGTGTGTGTGTGTGTGTTTCTATATGGTCCACAGGGGTGACCCTCAAAATGTTTAACCACTTGTTCATTGAAGGCCCTGACTAATCTAACAGTCATTCTGGCCAATGACAAGCCACACTGGCTGGAAATGGCTGGATGACTGTCTGTGCACAAGGGTTGAGCTGTTGCTGGTTGGAGATGCCTGAGGAATATTTGTTTCAAGTAACTTTTCCGTCTTTTTTTCTTTTTACTAATAGTCTGTGTCATACATCATAGAAAATGTTGACAGAGAAACCATAGCAATAGGCATTTAAAGACACACTAATGAAAGAATTATAAAATAGCTCCTAAGTCATTTTCATTGGGAATTGGAATAATTAAATGCTTCAGTGCCATTCAAAAATGTTTTATTAGATATTTGGTATATTCAGTTCCACTTTTGTATTGTACTTTTTGGCCATTTTTTTGTGAACATAACAGAATTCACAAATACTAATTTCCAGCACTTGTATTTAATGTGTGAGAGTTAACTACTCTATATTTAAGATAAAGTTAACAGAGCAGAAAGATTACATCTGAATGCTGTCGGACCAGTGGTAAATTTAGGATCAAGGTTCAGAATGAGACAGTTCATTTACAGTCCTGATTTTCCATGTTCCTCTGAAGTCCAGGCACAGCCTCTTTCCTAGGTAGACAGGAGTGTTTATTTAAACATTTTGAAGTGATTTATTAAAGTGGATGCATCAGTATTTTCTGTATGCATGTGAAATCCTTGAGAGATTACACAATTAAAAAGGAAATAGATGAGACCTCGCCCTTTACAGGACCAAAATTCCCTTTAGCTGAAAGCAGGCTTGGAGAAAGAGATTAACAGTTTTTAAAGAGGAATGCAATCTGTTTATGTTTATTTCATTTTCTCCACAAGAGACTCCTTCTAACAGTCATTACGTATGGTTTAGCACTACCCAGGGAGCCTGGCTGCCTCCATTTTTCTCTTTACTTAACAGAGAGTGGGAGGCAGAAGTTAAGGTCCAGCAATATCTTTTAGCTACACTTCGTATTAGGACTTACATCTGCCTTTTCTTCACTAAGCTACAGGGACCAGATTGTTTGGGATCCTTTTTTCCTGAAGGGCAGAGAAAGAGGAGGTGAGAAACACCGTGATCTCATCATTCCCTGTTAGGTCCAGTGATGGCCTGAGGAATCATATTTCTCATGAGGATTAGGGAGATATTCTTTGAAGATAGGACTGCTATGACCAGATAGATGCGACTAAGAAAAATGCTGCATTATTTCTGCTGGCAAAAGGAGGGCAACTAGTGAAATGCAAAGCAGGGAGCTTGAAGTGAAGTTTTAATGAACTGAAAGACTTGGTAAGGAGGAAATTGCACTTTTTGGCAAAAGGAAATTAGGGTCTCCCTTTTATTTTGGGTTAATTGGGGATAGTTTTGTATGAACTAGTGAAAAAACTGGAGTAAAATTTTAAGTCACTTCATCTTTATTATTTTTAAAACTATAGTAATTTATTTTAATTCTGACTTTTTTATTCTGTGATTTCCTCGCTAAATTAACAGAAGGCATGCAAGAGAAAGCCCTGCCAAGACTGCTTAAATTAATAGAGGAGATACATTTATAATTGGTATTTATAGGAGTTGGAGTGCTAAAAACAAACATAGTGTATTACTTATGGCATAGCGGATAATTATGATGGTTCTGGAATCAGAGGATCTGGGTTCAGATGCTGGCTCTGCTACCTACTGGACTTTGGGAACTAACATTTATTCTTTCTTTGCTTCAATTTCCTCATCTCTAAAATGACACAGTTCATATAGCTAGGCCAGACAGCTGTCATGGTGAGGACTAACGTAATCTAAGCTCCTTAGAATTGTGCCCAGATCCAAAGCAAGTGCTTTATAAATGTGGGTTTTATTAGTGAGTAAATCTCAGGCTTTTAATACTACTACTATTTTTATCACTCCCTGACTTGTGGATAAACTTGTCTCATCTATATTAAATTATCACATCCTACCTTCCCAGTGTTCAAAGAGTGGTTTTAATTTTTTTCAAAATATTTTGTGAGTGCCCATCATCTGTAGTCCTTCCTCCACTCCCCAACTGCCTCCTACCCCAAGCCTTCAGTAAAGGACCAATCACCGTATTAACTGTAATGAGGAACATAGACCTTGACTGGCTTTTCAACCGTGTGCTTTTACGTACTGGCACACAAACCTGGTTGTTAGAGGGAAGATGGGTTTGGGTATAGTAGAAACCCTTTCAATATAAGGTGAAGATGAGACTGAGCTACCGTGTTCTATTCAGTGAAAGTAACTGTCTCTTTCGTTACTTGCTGAGTACGACCAGGGAGGTGAAGATTGAATACAGGGATCAATGGGCAAGGCAGAATTAATTCCTGGAGACCTTTACAACACACTGCATTATGGTTTTGAGAGGTCATCAGAGTGCAACTTAATGTTCTTATTGTACTGGGTATTGTTTTCCATATTGATTCCCAAAGTGCTCTCAGCTGCTTGTTAGTTGCCAACCCTTTTGAACCAGTTTTCTATTCCTTTCCCTCCCTCCATTCCCCAACCCCAGCACTCCTACTTTATCCTTTTTCTAGATCTTTGTGCTCCACATTTCACTCCCTGTGTTCCCTTCTCACCACCACCCCCTTTTGCATTTTTGATGGTAAATAAAATAATCGTGCAGTGTAAGCCCACTGGGGCAAGGCTGCATTTGTTATTGCATATCTTTTTGGTAACATAAGCCATAGAAGGATGATGAATACTCTTTTATTTACAAACAATATACAAGTAATTCCACTTAACTGGAGATAACAGCTTAGGTTGCTTTCTGATTTAACCTCCTTGCTATTTCAGATAAGAACCTACATAAGCTTTCATTTGAGTAGGCATTTTGCCCAAAAATTGACCCTTTGATAGTGAGCAGTCTTGGGGCAGCTCTGCATTCCATGGGTGCCATTAGCCTTTAGTATGCATGTTGAAAAGTAGCATACAGGGTTGGCAGTATCCCAGTTTGGAGCCTAACTGAAACTTGCACGAGTATAAGAGAAAAAACAGTTAAATCCAGCCAGATGGTCTAAAAATAGGTTGCCCAACTAGAATGGGAAATTTCTGGTTAAGAATTTTTCATTTAATTAAAATTGATATTAATGATAACAAACAAGGGTATTGGTTACAATTTTACAGTGCTCAGTTATCTTGCAGAATAAAGAATGGACTGGAATTGGTTGTGATTAAGAATTACTGTGTTGTGTATATGGGCAAGGGAATACACATGTATCATATTAGAAATGAGAACATTTGTCACTCCTAAACATGCCAGCCAGAAAATGAATTCATTGAAAATCTTATTTACACATATGTTGGTAACATTCATTACTTGCTAATTCTAAATTAGTGGCTCTGTTTATAGTAAAGACAAATACCTATTTGAAAATAAAAATATTTCTCAGCAGGGCCCTCCACACAGTGATGCCTCTGTTTCATTGACCTTTGTGAAAAAGATACTGGCTCTTGAATTCATGCATTACTATTCTACACAAGAAAAAAGGAAGTAGTAATATGTACTGTGAAGGGTTCTTTCGAAGATCACACATGTAATGCATGTAGTACATGGTACATGATAGCTTTCAAAAATGACAGTATTATTTTGAGAAAACAGATTTTTCCCAAAAAGTTTGGGGAAAAATTACTTATTTTTTTTTTACTGATCTCTTGTCTTCAAGCTCTTGATACTTCAAATTAGCAGCTGCATTCACTTACTATCCTCTGCTGCTGAAAATGCTATAATGATAGTTACCCCTTCTTGTTACCTGGAATGGCTGGTACCACTGTAGTCTCCATTAATAAAAATAGAAACAGTATTTTCCAGTAATAAAATAGGATCATTCTCCATTAATAAAAATGCCCACTAAGGATTATCCATTAATAAAAATGGGACTACTTAGGCATCTCACATAGTCCTAGCCTTTCCATTCTTAAAAAGCCAAAAAAGCCAATTTAACCCAATAAGTGGAAGCAGACATGTGTTAAAAGAATACATATTTAATATATCCACATATGCTTACAAACATATGTGCACACATATCTATGCATGTGGAAATTGAAGCACCATGTCCTTTATTAATGGAAACCAATGTCTCTGGAAGGCAAGGCCCAGGACTCATAAAATATAATAAAGTTATGATGAAAAGAATATGGTGAGTGCACATATATAAGGAGATACAGGGGGTCATGGGGCTGGGAGGCAGAGCTAGGGTACATGGGGGAAGGCTGAAGACAGGTGAGGGCCTTCCTAGTTAAGTAATGCTAGGCTGCTGGTCCATGACACCAAGCAAAGTTAAGAAATGAGAACAGACTCACAGATAAAGCCATATTAATTGAGTGGTCTTTCTTGAAAGAAAGAAGAGCAGGAAGTCTACAGGCTGCAAGGAGTTTGGTAACCACGGGGTATGTTTAGTTATAGATATTTTTTCTTTTAAAAATAATCTGATATTATGAAGTCATCTAGGGAAGGTAAATGTTTGGAAAGGGAAGTAGTAATGAGGGGGGAAAGTCTTAGAAAGTCAGACTGTGGAATGGGTTGGTGGGTTTCTTAAGTACTGAATTTCCTGTCTGGGAGGTAGATTTCTGACTTTGTGTCTTACGAGTGAAGTGACCTATCAAGCCCTTTGCTGTGATGTCTGCTGCTTTCCTGCCTGTTTTATTTCCTGGATGCCTAGAATAATCTGAGAGGAGACAACAGAAATCAAGCATATGTTCAATACAAAGGCCCCATGAAATCTCCAAGCCTGCTGTGCATCAAGTCAGTGTAATTCATTTATTTTTTTTAAGGGGTGATGATACACTCTTTCCTCTAGATGACAAATTACAGAGCTCATCTGAAAAGCCCTCTCTTTGGGGAAAACATTCTGCCTCTTTTTTTTTTTTGTTCCCTGTATAGCCTCTTATTGTGTATAGTGAATAAAGAAAAAATAACATAAAATATCCAGAAAGAGAAAAATTTGATAAAAGCAGTAGTATTGATTGTGTGATTGTGATAATGAATACAAAGATAACATACAATTGTACATATAGCATTAAACTAGGAGAAGCAGTTCTTCTTTAGTTTTTTGCAGCTGTCTAAAATATGGATTATAGCTAAATCCTATTATCTTTTCACTATGTTTAGAGCAGAGACTAGAAGTGGTTAAGTCTATCACAGAAGTGGCCACTGTGAAAACTGATCTCCGTAGGATCTAGTAAGTCAGTTGCTGTGATGCTTCTCCAAGAATTATACCAAGAGAATAGCTTTGCTTTCCTCAAAGAGTAGTTTTTTTAGTTATCACTAAGATTTTATTGGCCATTGTAGATTTTTGTTATACTTCCAATGAGAAAGATTTACAGTTGACATATTAATACTATGCTCTATTGAGATTTGGCTTCAAGCTATCCAATAATCCTCATCATCCTTGATTTTCTAATGTGCCTCCCAGAAAATATTTTCAGATACTTTTTCTGTCTCCTAAAATCCCCTTCTTTCCTTTCCCCCAACATAATTATCTCCTTCTCTAATAAAAACCGGTCATCCTGCCTCACCACCCCTCATCTGCTTTTCTCTTTAGCTTTACCTGTCTCTCCTGGGGACCCACAGTCAGAGGAAGGGGAAGTGTACCTCTCCTCTCAGCCCAGTTTCTTGACATCCACAAGTTAGATACTTTCTCTGTGCCCTAGGTTTCTTTGTATGTTTGTCATCTTGCTTCTAGGAACTTACAGGTACCTTTTAACTTGGGAAAACCCTCTTTTGATACAAATATTCATTTGTTATTCAGCAGATGTTTATTTAATACTTATGTAACATCAGTTGTTGGCAAGCAACTGAAACAGACTTTGGTTATCTTGAACTAAAAAGGAATGTACTGGAAGGCTATGACATTATCCATAAAATGGGTAGAAAAGATTAAGGATCTGACTCTGCAGAAGACATAGGCCAGAGTGGCTCAGAACAGATACTAAAGTAAATCTCTTCTGGGATGAAACAAGTTTAACCAACTTTAACTTGGCTTTTGTATCACTTTTGTTAGAACTTCAGTTCCAGGAAGTGACCGTCTGATTGGCTTGGGACACTATCCCATTCCTACAGCTGAGAAGTATGGGGAACCTGGATTGACAGTCCCACCAGGACTACGTCCAGTTGGGGGAAGTTAGTTTCCTGACCACAGAATTCAAACTTCTAGGTCCAGGAAAAAAATGAGTGGGAATCAGGAAGGCAAAACCAATAACTTGTCGCTGTAGCCTATAATATATCAGGCAGCCACTATCCTGGTCTTTGAAATAGACAAGTAAAGGAAAACTTAAAGGAAAACAAAATTGATGAAATTGGTAGAATCAAAGGTGAGGTTGCAATAATAAGCCCAAAGATAAAAACATATTGTGCATATATCATGAAATATATAGGAGAAATAATCCCCCTTCAAAGATTGAAGAAGTAACTGTCCAAACATATGAGTAAATCATGGCACAGTCCTACTGTCTTGTTCCAGTGCTTAGATAAGAGACTGGAACTGGTCCAAGATGAAGGAGACAGTACCTGTCCTCAAGGAGCTCACAGTCAGCGGGGAAGTCAGATGTAGCAGTAGGTCATTTTAGGAAAATAAAATTAAAATAGAAAGCTACCAATCCCAGGGCACATGGAGAAGGTGTAATTAATCTTAGGATGGGCTGATTTAAAGAAGGTTTCCAAGAAGAAAAATCTGAGTTGAAACCTAAGAAGAAATTGTGGTAGGAAGAATGGTGTAGCAGTAAAGAAGGGCATTCCAGGAAGAGAGAATAGACAGGGAAGTGAGAAACAACACATGTGTTAGAAGAAGCATGATGATTTCGTAAAGAATGGATTTGAGGGAGCAGAGGTTGGGGGTGGAGAGCCCTAGGCACTGTGGTAGCCACTGAGGAGCATCTTAGAGAAGGCCAGTAAGATGAGTAATACTAATGCCTGTTAGGTTTGGCAGATAGGAAGCCAGGGGTGAGCTGGGAAAGAGAAGTTTGAGTTGAGCAGAGCAGAGCAGGTAGAAACCAGCTGATGGAGACACAGGAGTGAATGGGAGGAAAGGAAGTTGACAGCAAATGGAGGCTTCTGTGCAGAGTGGTTTAGGTCAGAAGGAACAAAGGGTGATTGGCTCACAGCTGGAGAGGACTGTGGACGGAGGGCTGTAGTTTCCTGCGTTGAAAGGATGAAATCAGTAGAGGGAAAGACTGAAGACATGGGAAGAATGATACGTAATGATGAAAGTAAAAGGAAAGAATGTTGGCCTGAAGGGTAAAAGATGACTTATTTTCTGATGCTCGAGATCAGAACCTAAGAATAGGTGTTAATCTACAGCAATCTGTGGGCAGAAGGAGGAGAAGGTTGAAAGATTATATTATGGGTAGCCTCCATTTCATCAAAGAAATAGAAGACTAAATATACTTTGGAATTATATAAAAACCAAACACCTGAGTTCAAATTCTAGTTCCACAACATAATACCTAGGCGACCTTATACTCTGAGCCTCAGTTTCCTCATTTGTGGAATGTAGACATTACAGAAGTTACCTTCAAGGGCTACGATAAAATTAAATAGTGTAATATATGTAAAATAGCAAGTACTATCTCTGATGCTTAATGAGTACTTAATAATGTTAACTCTCATTATTAGCATAAGAGTACGTGACCATAGGATTAATGAACTACTTTATAATATACATGATCTCATGTTTATTCCCAGCTCTGCCACTTTTCAGCTTGGTGACTTTGGGGATGTTGATAATATTTACCTTATAGGGTTATTATGAGGATTAAATGAATTAATTCATATAATACACTCAGCGAAGATTCTGTAAATGTTAGATATTATTAGCACTTTTATTTTTATTCAAGGTTCAAAAAGCACTTAGCAGTATATATTTTTGTCTCTGTTTTGTAGAAGTAGGAGTCAAAGTGCAAGAGTGTTAAATGCCCTACCCAAAGTCAGATAACTAGCAAATGGCAGAACTGGGCTAAAATCAAGATTCTTTGTATGTCCAAATTCCATTCACTTGCCATTGCACTGTGACTGCTGACCCACTGCCTACCTTTGACCTTTAGCATTTGTTCTCCCATACTCTAAATTACTCATCATCACATAACCTGTGAGCTAATCTTGACCATTAGCTTCCAGATCCATCTGGGAGTTCAAATTCTGGTTCTACAATATAATAGCTAGGTGGCCTTATACTAGAGAATGGATTTGAGGGAGCCGAGGCTGGGGGTGGGGAGCCCTAAGCACTGTGGTAGCCTCTTCACTACTAGCTTCCAGGCCCATCCTGGTGTTCATCCCAGTTCCATGCTGACTCCAGCTTCTTGTCCTGCCTTTATGACCTGTGTGTCAAGCTCCAGCTACTGACAGTCTAAATGTCCATGAGGGAAGCATGAGAGTAAATGAAAATCCGATTCACCCAAGGGTTGTCCTACAAGTACAGGTTGAAGGTCGCAGATACTCCAGAGAGAGAAGATACCATCATGCCTGCAAATACCAAGTGCTGCATTTGTTTCTGTGAATGTAGTGAAAGAAATCTCTCCCGGCCAGTTCCAATGATGCTGCTCATCTATGCACACTCCACCTACATGACTGTCTGTATTTCTTCCCCTTCAGCATGACCTGTTGTTTTACTGCAACATGAATCAGCACTTTGGAAATGCCCAAAGACTTGCCATTTCGATTGTAATGTGGATGCTTGACGATAAAAGTCTGACTTTGTTTCTACTCTTGTAGAAAGTCTGTTGGGAATCACAGTTCCAAATGTTTTATAACATCATGACCTTTCTTTGATGTGTTGTGCTGTAGCAGACAGATGTACTTAAGGATCAGCATTTAGAATATTTCAAACTTGCTCTTCAGAGCGGGATTAGGAAACAGAAAGAGCCTTCTGTGTAGTCCAGCTTTACCATATGAAAGAAAACGCATGTGAAAACCAGATTCTCTGTATTTAGAAATGAGGCTCTTTAGGGTCAGGTTTTATTTAATTTAAGTACACTTAGGTTTTACATTCAAATCGTTTTCCCACTTCATGGCCTTAAAGAGTCAATTATTAAGTTGGAAAAAAGGATTCCAACAGTGTTTAAAAACAATTAACCTGTAGAATGTCAATGTTTAGACACCTAAAAAGAAAATATTTCCTTTAATGATTGTTAATGTAATCACTTATATGCCGAAGAAAGGGTCCATATGGACCACTGAATTTATTAATGTTTTAAAGGAAAGCAGTTTTCATTGAACTGCCGAGGAAATGTTTCAGCTAGCAGTAAAAGGGTTTCATATGCACATAGAATGGTTTTGCAATATGGGAAAAAAATTAAAGATCAGAAATGTTAAATGGAAAATATGAAGGCAGGACAGGAAGGAGATGAGTGGAAGCCTGAGGGATGCCATCTTTAGGGAGGGAAGAGGCCTCATTTCTGAGCTCTGGCTGCTTCCATAGGAAGCAGATTCGAAGCTGCTTCTGTAGGTGGTAAGGGGACTCCTCCTGATAGCACATGCTCAGCTCAGACACTGACCTGAACCCTGAAAACATGAAGCAAGTGAAGGCACATAATGATGCAGGAAGCAAAGTGGGGTGACCTGCCGCATGCCAAGGGGAGAGTGGGAAGAAGGTGCTCAGAGGTAAACTGCACGTGTGTGTCACATACCGGTGTGTGTTATACTCAATTATCTCACACCCACGGCATGCCATTTTTAAGCCAAACTTACTAACCTGAGTCCTGGGATTCTTAGATATCTCCTCTAGCACCAGTAAGGAAGTGATGTTTGTCTGTGTCATGGGGGCTTTGATGCCTTACAGTGTATGACTCAAAATAAGCACTCAGTGCTTTTCTGGGAAAATGTGGAAAACTAGTATTATTTATTAGAAGAAGAAACATTAAGACAACAGAGCTTACAAAAGCATTGACTGAAGGAAGAAAATTGAATCAGAATTTAGGTGCCAAAGTGTGAAGCATCCTGTCTGGTACACGGTCAACAAATGAGTGATTGGAGTATGGAACATAGTGACAGGAATATGCTGGAGGCAGGACAGTCTTTAGTTTCTTTGGGTATTGTTTGGCACATCACCTAGTCTTTAGGTGAGTTTACTAAATCCAGATCAAACATGGGCCTCTTCTCTGCCTCTCTTCACTGCCCTGCAGAATTCATGGCTTCCTGCTCTGTTCTTCTTGTGATCACAGGACTTTCTATAGTATGGTTAGTTTTGCACAGGTCAAGGCTTCTACTAGTCACAAAATCTCTCACAAACTTATTAATATTTTGAAGAGAGTATGAGATCATGTATGTGTGAATTCCTACTGTAAACTACACAGTGGTAAAGTACACTCCACATATATTCAGTGACTGCAGTGGTGAGGTGGTAAATTTGAACAACCACCACTCAGAAAACAAAAGAAAGCTACCTTGTAGTGTTTGCTAATATTTATAGTGTAAATACCCAATGTCAAGCTACTACTGTGCTATCACTGAGTGTGGACTTGGAAAAAGATGCGCTAGAGCAGTCCATTGTATAATATTTTTACTGTTCACAGGTACTAGAGGTAAATGACCTCAACTGCACAGAAATGTAGTAAAATAATTAGGAAGTACTGTGTTTTGAGTACTTATTACCTTTAATTTCAATATAATTAATTGTGAGCTTATATCATTTAATTTTTAGTAATGACTATGTTTAACAGCTCACTAAGTTCCCGATAATTTCACAGTTGGCCCTTTGGAGCTGGTAGCAGCTGGCTGCAACATATCAGTAAATCTGAGTGTCTGACAGGAATATTCTTGTGTTCATATTTGTATTTTCAATGCTTAACATATGTCCTGGACCTTGGAAGTGGTTGGATAAATTGATAAATTGTTGAATAAAGTAATGAAAAATGCAAATGTAAAACCAGGTTACTTATGCAAGTGAAAAAGACCTTGGATATATCCCATGGCCTCTTTTGGCCTCAGATTCCTCATCTGTAAGGTGAGGAGCTTGGATGGATTTGATTGATTTGATTGACCTCAGTGTCCTTCTAGCTCTCACATTCTATGTGTTCTAATGACCAGAAGCAGAGTCTGTGATTATGTCAACTATTTTCTTAGCTGCATACTTACATTGTGATGACAACATTTTAACTACCTCATTTGGGACTTAAGTACTAAATGAATAGGAGATTCATAACTGATTTACTTTATCTTGAACAAAAATGAAGACTACCTAATTTGCTTCATTTCACTGTTGATCATTAGATTGTTTGCCTAGATTTGCTGGAACAGGGCATCATCATCATGCTTTTACATATTTGAATTTAATGGAAAAATTTGGCTCATTTTTAAAGTGGTAGAAAAAAAGAAATAAAAACAGAAATTCCACATTTTCAAATGTTAGCTTAAAGGCTAACTTTCTGGAGCTGTGAGCCTAGAATTAATTTTGTCGAGCATTTTCTTTGAAGGGGAGATCAGAATAAACAATAGAGTCTTATTAACATCGTTTAAGCCAGGTTCTTCAAACACATCTGATCATAGAACCCCTTTTCCATACAAATTACGGGAGCACCTCATGGAACATTGATATTTTGTGGAACACTTTTTGGACAATGGTGCTCTTGATGTTTCTCTTTGATAACTAGCCATGAAGTGGACCAGAAAAAATAACTTTCTGATACTTGCTTATGCCACATAATTTATGTTTTTGAGCAGTTTCATATTTACAGTTATTTACTTAGAATTCTACCTTTTCGAGTGTCATGCTACCAAATCATTAGCCAGCTCCATAGTAAAAAGCAAAAACAGACGGTATGTTAGAGTCATCTTGGAGTAAATGTAGAAAAACTAAGAAACACTTCCCTCATTCATTTCCTGAAGATATGCAGTGTAGTTTTCCACCTCTGTCACCTTATTTGTAAAGTGAGGCAGGTGGATTAGATAAGCCCCAGAGTTCGTGATTTATATCCTTAACCCATGTAATCACTGAATTGGAGCTCTGGCAGTGGGGACGATGATGCCACTGAAGCTTTAAACACATTCACAGAAGGGAAGGGGCAAGCAGAAAAAAGTTTAATTAAGCTAAATGTTCTGATGTTCAAATGTTGACACACTCATTCTTACTTACATCCAAGAGAATTAAAAAATAAATTTCCCCCTGGGGAGAATAGCTTGATTTACATGGTACTTCTTTCATTAAATTCAGTGAAGCCTGCAAAACTTGCTAATGAGGGAAAATTATGAAGCATTTTG
Source organism: Saimiri boliviensis (assembly GCF_048565385.1). Classification (NCBI taxonomy): domain Eukaryota; kingdom Metazoa; phylum Chordata; class Mammalia; order Primates; family Cebidae; genus Saimiri; species Saimiri boliviensis. The sequence continues at coordinate 171,175,975 of NC_133450.1, forward strand.
GCTCAGTTTACTTGCTCTTTGCATAATAATTTGGCCTCAGAGTGTCTGACACATAATCTGAAGTAATCAGATTTCAAAGAAATTAGCCCCTTATTCTTTCACCAAAAATTCAAAGAAATATATTTTGCTCTAATCAGAAAGATAAGAAGATGTGATAAAACTGCATTGGTAATTTCATTTCATGGTGAGATATTTTGGTTATATAGACATGAGATTTTTAAACACTCTTAGATGTTTCCATAGAGGTTTTCGATTTTGCTGAGGCAAGTTACTCCTGTGAGACACTCAGAAAATAGGTCTAGATGAGATGTTTAACCAGTTTGTGAAATGACTAAGTAAGTTCTTGCTACTCAGAAGTTGAGATTTCCGCATGGTCCCTTCCAGTCTGTTTCCTGCTTTGCAGCCAGAGTGTTCAGTATTAACATGCAAGCCTGATTAAAACTCTGCTCAAATCTCTTTAAAGGGATCCCAACACTCTTGGTATAACAAACTTTTTTTACCAAGGCTTTGATAACTTGCATGATTCAGCTCTTGTCTGCCACTATCAGCTTGAGTCAGTTAGGACAGGCTTTACATTTTGCTTATTGTTTATTCCATGGTATCAACAATCCCAAATATTAGGGGTTACAACACAGATGACTCACTCAGGTAGGCAGTGAGAATTCGCTCGTTACAGTCGACTAAGGGACTCAGGCTCATTATGCATCTCCACCCTGAATAGTGCAGGTTGTTTACTGGAGGGAAAAAGAGCTCTGAAGCGTTCCACCTTAGCAATTAGGTGCTCTGGCCCAGAAGGGACACTTTTGCTTAAAACTCATGGCCATCTCTAGTCACACGACCTCACCTACCCACAAGGAGGCCAGAACAACAACCCAAAGGAAGAGAGGACTGGACATGGGTGAGCAGCAGGCATGGCTATGACGAGCTTCATGTCTCTTGCTGGTGACTCTCCCCTGCAGATCTGTGCTCCAGCTCTACTGATGTCATTATCATGTTGTTCATTTGGTCTTTCCTGTCCTTAGTCATTTCACCAGATCCCATTATTCAACTAGTTCATGCATGCAGTTCACGAATTCATTCCTTTCTCTTTCTCCTTCTCAAGATTGCATTAATGTTCAAAGTATTCTTCCTCTTCTCCCCTTCATCTTCCTATTTCTTCTTCTGTCTTCCTTTACAACTCAGTGTTTCCATCATCTCTTTCAGGAGGCTTCTCTAACTGTACCCAAAAAGCTGGCTTATCATCCATTTTCTGGTCTTTCTGTAAAACCTTGTACTCACTTCTAATAGAAACCTAAACACACTGCACTGGAAATGCTTACTTGTCTATTTACCTCACAGCAGAGTGTAGGTCTCCTGTCTTACTCACGGTTGTCCTCTGAGTACCTTGCATGGTGCCTGGTGCAGGGCCAGTTAATAGGCATTTAATTACTCTTTGCTGTTTCGGTGGCAAGAGATTCTTTACAGTGAAGAACTTAGCATAATTTTGGATAAGAGAAACTACTTTTTCTTCGGTTTTCAGACTTGTTTAGTTAAAAAATTATATAACTAGGGATCTGTTGGTTTGTTTTCTGCATGAGAACAATTCAGAGAATGAACTTTGGATATTCCAGTAGCTGAAAATTGAACTAGCCACACAGGCTAGAGGCATAGGAATTGGAATTGAGTGGTAGTATGTAAGATCAAGTTTAAATTCAAAGAAGAATATTCTAACTTAATGGACATTGTGAAGCTAAAGCAAATAGTCACGAGCAATTCTGCTTGTTCTTAGAATCCAGGCTTGCAGATGTAAGTACCCAACCACAAACATGCCAATTTTCTTTAATTACATGATTTTCCTTTTCTGAGAATTTTGAAAAGAGAAGACAGATAACATAAACATTTCTTGCTCTTAACTTCATGAACTTCAGAAGAAACCTTGAACCCATGCATCAATGATATGGAAAATTTAAACTCAATCTAAGAATAATGCCTTCTCATTCCACAACTGATACTATGTGTAGTTAAATTACCAATGGGGGCAGTCTAGAATACCAATCACTGTACACTGGCTGGTTTTCCAAATTCAGTTTCACAATTTGCCAAGTTTCTCAGATGAAACTCAAGTAGCTCTGAGAATTCATATGATTGTTAACACAGATTCTTTAATTATTAGCGATTAGCTCTGAGCCCTGCATAGTAGAAAAATTGCCAGCAAACTTAGCAAACAGTAACATATAATCAGAAACAAAGTTTTCTGCCCACATACACATAATCACTTACATGTATATTACATGTTTTCAAATCTGGAGAGATTGTTACTAGAACACTAAACACTGGGGAGATCTATTTTATGAAAAAGGACTACATTGAAATAAAGGATTGAACAACAAATAGTCTGATACTGTAAAATACTTCACTTGGTTTTAAGGACCTGTCAGAGCCAGAACAGGGAGAGATTAATTGTAAACTAGAGTGAGTAATCCTGAGTAATCCTGAGGCCAAAATTCAACATCTGCTGAAGGATAGGTGTCAATTCCACAGGACGTTAGAGAAGAGGAAACCCCTAAGTATCTTCAGTGCTGCTTTTGTGCTTGGTCAGCCCAGACAATGGATGCAACCCTGAGAGTGGGTGGAGAGCTAGCTAAGCCAAATAGGACACGGCAGGCCTAGATTTGTTCCATTTGGTCAATGTAACCCTAGACCTGAAGGTATTCTGCACAGTTACCAAACCCGACACCACTGTGCGATGTAGCCAGATGCTTCTGACTTTATAGATCACAAACATAATACACAATTAGTTTTGCTTATAAATTTTATGGGATCACTGTATCCTGATATGTACCTTTGTGTACATTGTTTAGATTTTTAAGTAATTATGGAGTTATTTTTTATTTGTACTATTTTATGAGTATTAAATTATATAATTTCATTAGGTGATCAGTTTCTTAAAGGCATGGCCCGTGTGGCAAATGAAAATTGCAAAATTCTTTAGAACACAGTCTCATGTATCTTATAAATGGTAAAAAGTGTAAGAATGACAAAAAACTACTTAGAAAATGACATGAAAGTGTTGAACTTTTCTCAAGAGTTTATAGCTAACCTAGAACTATAGTGTTGGATCTTGGGACAAAAGAGATATATCAGAAAATATCCTCTGTAACCATGAAATTAAGTTTAAAGTAATACAAGAGCTAATATTTATGAAAAATACGACCTAAACTTTTTTTTGAACTCCTCTCATAACCTTCATCTCAGTCAAATACTACCTAAGGATTTTACCAAAAAATAAATAAATAAATAAACTCTTATTGAGCTGGAGTGGGACAGGCAGACAAATCTTACACCCAGTGGTAAGAAATGGCCTATTTACCCTCTGTAAGTGGTGAAGAAGGTCACTGTCATGCCCAGGAGAGAAGGATAGAAGATGGCAGGGAACTGCCCCAGCGTTGGTGCTGAGGTTCTCAGAATGAGAGAAAGCAGGTGGAAGTGAAGTCACTGGCTCTGGAGATCTGCCTTGTCCATCTCTTAACTCTTTTGCTAGATGGCTCTTGAGTCTGCCACAGTCCAGGACCCAGCTGAAGCTGTCAAATAGAGAATACCACATGGCAAGGCATCTAAAACGTAACGTTTTAGCGCTCAAAGGAGTGGCAGATATCATGGAGCCTCTTTCATTTTGTAGATGGGAAGGAAATCCAAAGCCTAAAGGGGCTCTGTGATTTGCCCAAGCTCACACAATCAGTGCACAACACAAAAGCCAGGCTGTTGCCTTCTAGCCCAGTGTATTTTCCATGACACAATACAACCCATGAGTGGCCTTGAAAGGGGAACCTGGAATTACAAGGGTAGGGCAGCAATCGGAGAGAGATGTAGGTATGTAGCTTTGGCAGAGTGTTCTCTCTTAGACAAAGGGGCCATTGTCCAGGAAATGTTTCTCCAGTGTTAGCATTCAGAGTTCTGAAATGCTCATGGGAATGTCTGGCCTTCAAGGTAAAAAGGTTCCTTCCATTTCTAGAGAAAGAAACAGGTTTGCACTGGCAAAGATGCAGGGGTTGCAGGTACTCTTTGTGGGGCTACATTCATAAAAACTTGCCTTGTCTTGTCAGAACCCCACCATGGCAGTGTCTCCCCAAAAACCCCGACCTGCCGGCCTCTGTGGCCCGTAAGAGGAGCTTTGGGAAGCGTGGTAGCCTCTAACAGATGGCCTCCTTCTGACCACCAACTCAGAGCCACTTTTATGAAAAGGTTGCTGCTTTCCAGGGTTTCTGGTGCGTGCTTTCCAAGCAGGATCAAGAACATCTGGAGAACTTGGAATGAGAATTGCGCTTAGGTCATGGCCTCTAGGCAAGAGATCAGTGCTTGAGTCACTGAAATCTTTTATGAAGCATTAGCTGTAGGTCTGAAAACAGGACTTAGGCAAGTCCATGTAAAGTAAAAGCTACTTCCCTCCACCCGTTTTCCGGGGCTGGGCTTGTACTGGAGCCCAAGACTCATATGTGAACATTGCTTTCCAACTAAGGAATTTTAAAGCATGTGCAAAGAGAATAATCATAGATTTGTGTGAGAATGCTGAGATAGGTTGGCAGAGTGTCTACCCCTGGAGCCCTTATAAATGTCTGTGGTGGTACTAGGAAGGAGGATGTGAGGTGTGGCTTCTCCCAGGAGATGGGGAAACCTCTAGCATACTTTGATCCTCGGAAGCATCTTTCAGGGTTGATGAGGTATCACGACACAGGAGCTTTGTCTTTCTTGCTTAGACAAAATGCCTTCTGTTAGTCTAACTTAAAAAGTTGGAAGGTAAGTGTTTAATTGTAACAATACAAAGCATGGTACTGATTTCTGGTGGGGGAAACTTCTCATCTTGCCAGTTGAGCATGGGGTTATTAAAATGTGCAATCAAGTTCTTCACATACAAAATGATTAAAAATTAAAAGCCAAGGTTTGAAAGATTGCTTTTCATCATTCTATAACTATGATAAAAGAGAACCTGGGAGCAGCTCCTCAAGCCTTTGAAATCCATTCCCTCAGAAGGACTTCTCATGCCATCTTCCAGAGATTACCGTCAATCAAGGACATAGTCAAGCATATTTGGTAATACTGCATAGCAGATTGTATTCTGAAGAAAAGAGGTTCATTTTAAGTATACTTTTTCACATCCTATTTGTGATCTTCCCTTTCCTCAACCCCAAAACTTGCAACTTTGGTGCTACGTGCCCCCGGAAGTGCCCCACCCCCACACCTCCAGGATGCTACCTATCAGCAAGACCAGTGCTCCGCTGGGAAAATGGAGTACCAGCAAATCATATGCAGAACCTGAAATCCAACATCATGTGAAAATTCAGAGGTTTCAGCAACTTTGTGGAATTTATAGTCACATCAAAGCATAACTTGGGAATGAAAACCTTGGCTATTTAGAAAATGTAACCCTAACAGTGGTTCTTATTCACTCATGGAATTTTTAAAAGGTTATCTATGTAACTCCTCTGGTGAAAGAACTCAACGTAGAGTTATTTCAACAATAAAATGTTAAAATAGACAAATGAAAAGGAACTCACTGAGAGTAGAGACCTTATGCATTCAAAACTCAAACAGTTTTAACACAGGTTGGATATGTGTGAAAGACTCAAAAGACTGCAGGCTGAAATCTTACAGCAGCCATCTCTGCATGCAAAATAGGTTTAACTGTAGGTTTCAAAGCAAAGTTGTTAATGCTGAAGGATCATATTGGATCAGTGGGAATTGCTTGCAGGGGAATTGCAGGGAGGCCAAGGCAGTGGAGGCTGATGACAGCTTGAGTCTGACTCATCCAGAATGGTGTCAGCTGGTGTATCCAAATACTTCAGAACTGTCTTCTCTGAGTTTGAGAGTCATTTCTAGGAGTGTATGCAACTTGGAAAATCACTCTCTCTGCGGGGGCTCCCCTTCTCTGTTGACATTTGTAATGAATAAAGGCCAAGAACAGTGATCATCAAGAAATACCGTGTTAAAGTTAATCTAGGGTGTAGACATCAGGAATAGCCTGTAGGTGGTAATATAAATAATAGCAATCATAGCAGAAGTAGCATTCATTGAATGTTTACTATGCTGTAGAAAGTATGCTAAATTGTATTTTGTTGAATCCTTGCCATAGCCACATGGGGCAGGTATTAATGTCCCAGTTTTATTGATCTAGGGAAATGAGACTGGGAGAAAGGAAGCAGCATGCTCTAGTATACAGGGGAATGAGTTGGAACCCAGGTGTGTCTATACTCATGCTTGCTTCTCTCTGGTGAGCTTTCTCAATCTCCTTGGACTCTGCTGGGATGGATTTAAACAGAGGATGGTAAATGGCCTGAGGAAGTTTCTAAAGGAAAGCAGGGAATTTACATAATGATGGTGATCTCATTTCCTGTGCTGATGAGAACTGAATTAACATCTAGCCTCTAGCTGTTAAAAACTCACTTTCTTCCTATTTTTGCCACTCCCTTGGGGTCAACTAAAGCTTAGAGATTAACCACCAAGCAGAGGCATCTTGATCCTAGAGCTCATTTTGGTTAGTGCTTTTATTCAGAACCGTCTGTGATACAAGGACTGCACACTAACTTCACACGCATTATTGCTTTGAGCCTTACTGTGACCTAGTCCTGTGGGTATTCTTCTCATTTTACAGTTGATAAAGCATCTCAGAATATTTAAGGAATTTTTGCAATGTCCTGCACTTATTAAGAGGTAGAGCAGAATATGGACAGAAGGCTGCCTGACCCTGAGATTCTTCCCATAGGACCAAGGCTTCTCATCCTAGGCTGCTCATTGGAAACATCTAGGATTTCAAAAATATGCCTGGATTGCTCCAATCAGATTAGGATAAGAGAGGACTTGAACCTCATTCTTTGTAAGAGCTCCTCATGAGATTGTAATGTGCGGTCAAGGATGATAATTCTCATATGACTATTGCCATATGCTTCCTCCAGCTGTCTTGCTGAACATAATTAAGATCTCTGGAAAAAAAAAAAAGTATGGCAGCTGAGTGATTGACTTATTTTAGTTATTATGGCAGATCTAATCCCCTCTGGATAGCCTTGTATGCCAGGTAACAAATACTTGATAATTTAAACAATCTTATTGAATTCTTCTAGGATTTGAATAGGCAGGAATGTTCCTGTTATAGGGTAAACCTAAGAGAGAGAGTCAAATGACATACATTCAAGGTAGATCCATTCTAATGGCAGCTGCTTTTTTCTAGTAGAAACAGAGATGTAATTAGTAGTCATTGAATTTAGGACTCAAGTCTCTGTGAATGTCAGGGTACCCAGCTCCTAACTGTCCTTACAGTATCTTAAGTGGATTGAGAAGAAAGTTCTTGTCATTATCCTGATCTCGTATGTCAGTGGGTCCCTCTTCTTGATGTCAGTAAACATAGATAGTTCTTGTCATAGTTTCTAGTATCTGTTGCCCTTCTGCAAGCTGATGGTTTACATGGTGTGGTATGGACTCTGTTATATTCAAGAGACTCATAGAAGCACAGAACAAAGAGTCCTGTAGGTAAATATTTTCCCCAGCATTTGCAAGACACCTGATTGTAGAGACCCTGATGTACGTGACAGTCTTCTAATTTTTCCTTCCCACACCTGACCCCCTTACCAACTCTATGCACCTAGTAAATAATAATATAATGGAATACAAATTATGAGATAAAACTAGTCCAGAAAAAAGAGACTCAGTTATGTTTTTAGATTGAATCACCCATGTCCCATCAAAGTGTCATGTACAAAAAAAGTACCTAACAATTTGTGATAGTAGTTAGGATGCAAAATTTAACTTCAAATTGGTGGATGGCCAGCAGAATATGGTCCCTGCATTCAGGTGTACCATATTCTGTGTCATGTTTAAGGTCAGTATAATCAAACTTTGGAAGCTGGCTTTGTAGCAAGATTTGTGACTCAAATGATAAAAATATTTTTTCTGTGAATTAAATATGAAAAAATGGGAGGAGATAACACTGTACATTTTCATACTAGTTAGACGGCAGATACCTAGCATATGTACCCTTGTTCTGTCCTCCCATACCACTGGAAGTTATTACTAATTGATTATTATACTTTCTCTTCTCGTTTTCTGGCTGAGCACAGGCATGAACTCAAACTTTGCAACACTGGAACCCATGGAGTGATTCCAGATCGATCAGATTTTGCACAAAAGATAAAACCTATTTTCCATCTCTACTATAGCAAGTTATAGTTTACAAAGGATATTCATGACCAATATCTTGTTCATGTTGTTGTTTACAGAGTTAAAAGCCCTATAAAATACAAGGTGGTGGTGATTACATAAGAGATGACTGAGCTCTTCATATTCGTTCTGAATGTTAGGTACATTCTGAAGTTTTGTGGGTTTTTAAAAAATATGCTTCCAAGTTCCTAAATCCAGCAGGGGGAGTATCCTGCTTTCCTAGACCCTGCTTTTAACAACTGCTTAGTTTCAGTGCTGACAGTTTATTTTACAATCCCCCCAAATCTGAGGAGCCTATTGGGAAAAATCATGTTGACGCCTTACAGGGTAGACCATCAAGGAAATTAGAGTTCAGTTTCTTCCTCTATTCAGGGATTCTTATCTGTAGCACCTCTCTTCTCTTAGATTTGGCTGCAAAGCTATGTATAGCTCTAATGCTATGGTCTGCGAACATTTTTGTTGGAAATCTTGTCTTTAGAATTGAACATGAAATTATGACCAGATTTTCTCTTGAGTCTAATAGATCACATGATTTTGTCCCCTCTGGAGGAGCTGTGAACCACCTAAGTTTCAATTTAGGTAATTATATCCAACTTCCCAAATTCCACACTAGTTTATATGGTTCTGTTTCTTTACTACCCCCAATGAAGTTGTATTGGCAAAGAAAAATTGTATCATTCCTTACAGGAACAGGTTGTCTTTTCCTGGCATGTGAAGTAATGTCCCTCTGCTAAAATAGTATTGTACCTGTCAGATCAATGCACATATAATGGCAGCCTTTATTTTAAAAATGCCGTTACGTTTGTTGTTCTAAAACTTGTGTCTTAATATTAGGAATTTTCAAACTGTGGCCTGAGGGATAACTATAGCTAGTGACCTTCTTTGGGTACAGCTCTCATGCTAAAACTGGGTTTTACATTTTCAGGGCATTGTAAAAAGGAACTACACATATATAGAACAATAAACAACAGAGATGATATGTGCACTCAGAAGCTTAAAGTATTTACTAACTGACTATTTACAGAATAAGTTTGGTGACTCCTGCTTAAGATCATCACAGTAGTGGTGATAGTATGTATTAAAAAGAGCCCACTCATATAATACTTACCATATAATGTTTTAAGCATTTTTCGTGTTTTAACTCTGTTAATCTTCATAGAGACTCTTGAGATAGTGCGGCAGACAGTCATTAAGACTATCTTGAATAATCCTTGCTCCTGACATTCATGCCCTTCTGTAATCCCCTCTCAAATCTAGGCTGTAGTTAGGGACTTCTTTTGAATGGTGATTCCCTCTAAGAGAACATGACATGGGATATAAAATATGGTTATGAAATGTCACCAAGATTGGATTGTAAAAGACTGTGGTTTTCTTCTCGAGTGTTCTTTCACTGTCCCTTTGATTGATCACTATGGGAGATGCCAGCTGCAACTTAGCGATGGCCATGTATTAAGAAAGGATTGAATCCTGCTAATAAACTCTATGTGCAAATCCCATCAAGCAAACTTCTCCTTCCCTCAATCCAATTGAGCCTTCAGGTGAGACCACAGTCCCAGTCATCAAATCAATTACAGTTTCATGAGAGACCTTTAGCCAGAGGCACCCAGCTAGGTTGCACCGAGATTCTTGGCTCACAAAAACCAAGATAATGTTTGCTGTTTGAAGCCATTAAGCGTTGGGATAAATTGTTAGGTATCAATAGATGCAGATTTTGGTACCTAGAAGTGGGAGCATTGATATAACAAATTCATAAAATGTGAGAGTGGCTTTGGAACAAGGTAGTGGGCAGAAATTAGAAAGGCTGTAGCACTTTTAGGAGAATGTTAATAAAAGCTTAAAGTACTTGAACACATTAGTCATAAAATTTTGGGCTTTGAAAAGACTAAGAGTGAGAAAGTGCAGGAAAGTGAAGAAAATGTTATTGAAAAGTGGAGGAAGGGGGATTCTTGTTTATGTAGTGACAGAAAGTTTAGCAACACTCTGATCTGTGGTTATGTGAAAAGTAGAAAATATGTCTAATGAACTGGGTACTTTCCAAGTAAAGTGTTGAAGATTCTGCCTGGTTTCTTCTTTCTGATAACAGCAAAATGAGAGAGGTAAAAAATAAATCGGGGGAAAGATTGTTAAAAGGAGCCAGGACTTGATTGTTTTCAAAATTCTCATCCTCTATAAATAACAAATGATACTAAAAGTATGAAATGGCTTCTCAGCAAAGACCATATTCAGAGTACTGTCAGAAAATCATTGTCTAAGGATGAAGCTAAGATTGTGCCTGGACCTTTGTTAAGACCTCAGAAAGATCCAAAGTAGTGCCTCAATGTTCTGTTCAGTCACACAAAAAGGTCTTTTTTTTTTTTTCTTTTTCTGAGATGGACTCTCATTCTGTTGCCCAGGCTGGAGTGCAGTGGCACAATCTTGGCTCACTACAACTTCCACATCCTGGGTTCAAGCAATTCTTCTGCCTCAGCCTCCTGAGTAGCTGGGATTGCAGGTGCACACCACCATGCCCAGCTAATTTTTGTATTTTTGGTAGAGATGGGATTTCACCACGTTGGTCAGGCTGGTCTCGAACTCTTGACCTTGTGATCTGCTCACCTCGGCCTTGCAAAGTGCTGGGATTACAGGTGTGAGCCACTGCACCCAGCCTCAAAAATGTCTTTAAAGAGATTGAAGGTGTACCTCACACATTGTCTCAAACAACAGGGCCTCTAGGAAGATTAACACTATGTCTCTTAGCCATCTCAGCAGGAGCCCAAGGTAGGGAAAGACTTACCTAGAAGAATTTGTAGGAGTGATTTTTGTCTAATAGAGTTGAACTCAAGTGGAGTCATGGGTGACTCACTAAAAGGAACATTGGATTTAGACTTAGGGGAACAGAGACAGTACAGAATGAAGAAAGGTCTTTGGAATCTCACAATTCTACTGGCAGGAAGCAGAAAAAACTATTCAGTTACCTTTCATTATAAAAAAAAAAGATGACCACAGAGTCCAAAGCCCCGAGGGCATAGTTGAGAGTTGTGGAGAATTAATCTCAGGCCTTGAGAATCTAATCAGGATGTCCCTAACAGTTCCCTGGCTAGATGTTAGAATTACTATGCACGTGTGACTTCCTTATGCCTCTCATTTACTTCCATTTGAACAGGAATGTGTACTTTGGTTATCCTGTGCCTGCTTCAGCGCTATTATTTGGGTGTGTCTGGAGAAGGGAACTTTCCTGTTGAGTTTCACAAGTCTACAGTCTGTTATATTCCAGGAGATATATTCAGAAATTACATTTGAGGTATCATATCTGTACCTGGACCTGATTTGCTTAACAAGATTCTGGGCTTGAGCTGATGCTGTCATTCAATGAAGTTTTTAGGGACCTTGGAAGTAGATGGATGTATTTTTCATGTGTAAAGGATGTGAATCATTGGGGGCTTGGGAGCGGACAGACAGGCAGTTTCTAAGATGGTCCCCATTTACTGGCATCATGCTCTTGAGTGTGAATGGGATTTAGTGATTCGTTTTAAACAAATATAGCACTGCAAAAGTGATGGGATATTACTACCAAACTTAGGTTGTAAACAAGATTGTGGCTTTTATCCTGAGTGTTCTGCTGTCATTCTCTTCTGGCTTGCTCACTTTGAGGAAAGCCAGCTACCATGGGAAGCTCTGTGTAAAGGGAACAAAGCCTGCCAATAGCCATGTGAGTGAGTCTGGAAACAGATTTTCCCTTCTTGCAGTACAGTCAAGTCTTCAGAGTGTATGCAAAAATGAGGAAGTGCCATACTGTAAAACCATCAGCTCTCCTGAGAACTGACCCATCATCAGGAGAACAGAAGCGGAGAAACCGCCCTTATGATGCAGTCGCCTCCCACCAGGTCTCTCCCTAAACACCTGGGGATTACAACTCAGGATGAGATTTGGGTGGGGACACAGTCAAACCATATCACCCGGGTTCCTTGGAATAGGTGTTAACTGTCATAGAGGGAACCTCTTGAAACATCTGTCAACCTCATTGGTGCTCCTCAACATCAGTTTTGTTTGCTGTTTGATCAGCTACTGGCCAAAGAGTGACCAAAGCATCAGTAACTGAAACTCATTTACACTGTTATGCTTAAAAGCAATGATTATATCCAGGAGAAAGATGTGGATATCCTTGGTGGTATAACTTCAACACCAGCCTTCAAAGCCCCAGTCATCGGGGTTTGATAGCCCCAGTGCCACTCAAAGGGTGGTCTGCACAGTGGTACTGTCAACATCACCTGCGATCCTATTAAAATGGAAATGCTTGGGCCTCACCTCAGGTGTAATGAATCAGGCTCTCTTGGGCTGGGCTCAGCAATTTGTGCTTTCACGGGTGCTCCTTAACCAGCGCCATAGTTTGAGAAGCATTTGTGAGATCGGGCTATAGGTTTGATTAACTTGGTCACAAGTTTCTGAAGTCTGAAATACACAGTTTTAGCACTTTTGGCAAGAGTTACTTTGTTCACAGTAAATTTTTATCTTAACACTTCATTTTTTCTTCTGTGGAGTGGTGATATTTCAAATGTGGTTTGTAACAAATCATTTTAACAAGGAAAAACTCCTTAACAGAATAGGTTAAGGATTTCACATATAGTTTTATTTTCCTCTGTGGACCCTTCTGTAATTTTGGACTGTCAGGAAATTAATTTCTCTTTTCATGTGAAAAATGCTGTTAACATTACTAATTGTAAGAGATTCAGTTGGTGGTTGGAACTGAAACATCATCTGTCCCTTAAATCTCCTCTTTACAAAACAAGTGATTGTTGTCATGGTTCCATGAGACAAGCATAAACTTTCTGTGCTGTTAGAAAACAATTATTAGTAAGGTCTAATAAATGTTTATTATGGAATAAAAGTTATATAACTGCTCCGATGATGCTATTTAAAAGGAGATAGATATCTCTTAATCTAACTGGGGGTCTTCTCATTAATTGTTAGTTGAACTGTGCCAGGAAATTATTCTGCCACTGATATACTATTTTAAGCTTACTGCAGATGTGGAGTCTCATGTCAAGACTGGAACATTCTTAATCTTTCCTGTTTCTTGAAACAAGAAGATAATAAACATTTCTGACAAACTGTAATCAGGAACTGGTCTGGTAGTTAATGAACAGGTCAGAGGTGGCTATTGGGGATGTTTCTGAAGAATGTTCATAATAAAGCTCATTGGCTTAGACCTCAGCTCTATAAAAGGGGTGATAAAAGGCAGGGGGAGGGTGGCGATTAAAGAGAGGAAAATTCTTCACAGCTTCTAACATTCACAGTACTCAAGATTTCTTATGTTGCTCTCCTAATACTCAGCGGGTCTGCGACGTGTCTCAACCACCCACCCTGCACTGATCCCTATCTTTAAGATCTAGGTTTGGATCAGTGCCTTCTCTGTGGCCCCAAGGGAAAGCTCACCATAAACTAGGAGGAAAGAATCTGAAGTTGAATTTGAGCACTGCCAGAACCTCATGTTGACCATGAGGAAGTCACAGATACCTGAGCAGCTGTTCTGGGAGGCTGTAGCACTTAGGCCCCAGCAGGAGGCAGGCTGTTGTCCTGTGTTCTTCTCCCTTTCCCAGGATTATTGATGTTCTGTTATTTACGGGTGGACACCCCACGCTATCTTTGCCTCCTGCTGCCATAATATCCTCCCTCCTAGCTGGCTATGGGAAGTGGGTGAGGAAGTCATAAATCCTGCAGTAATTCTGGCCTGTTTTTCCACTTCCTCCAGGTTGTAGCATAAATAAGACATAATGTTATTTTTTTTTAGTTGAAGAAAAGTGTGTGATTAAAGCTGAATACATGTTGAACGCTATTTTTATGTGTGTACAAGGCTTGTAAATTTCAACTATATTACATGAAAACACTCATTTACTAAGAGATGTCATAAAGCAAAAGAAATTTTTAAAAAGCGAATAGCCTTTATAACCAAAATATATACAGAAGCATGATTTATGCATGTGCTATATTATTCTTTCCTATTGTGAACATAAATGAGAATTTTGTCTCCTCTATTAATATTTACTCTGAAAATATTTATTGGGCACCTACTATTTGACTGTTTTGGTTCTGAAATAACCATGCATGATTTGGTCTCTGCAGCTCACTGGCTTACCATCCTTCTCCAACTTCCTGGATTTTTTTTCTCTTACCCTCTTCCTCTTTCTATCTATCTCCATCTCCCTGTGGTGTCTTTAAATGGTGTGTGTGTGTGTGTGTGTGTGTGTGAGAGAGAGAGAGAGAGAGAGAGAGAGAGAGACTTATTCAATGGAATAAATGGTTTGGAAGTATTTTTAAAGTAGCTGTTTCCTGAAAGTGCTTCCAAAATTTATGGTTTCTAGATCTCTATTTCAGAATTATTTACTATGTATGTATGTATGCATGTGTGTGTGTATATACATATATATATATATATATATATATATATATATATATATGTATGTATGTATATATGAAAGAGTGATTTACCTAAAACAATGACTCTCAACTTGTGGGCTGCATTAGAATCACCTGAAGAGCTTCTTAAAACACAGATTGCTGGGTCCCACTCCCAGAGCATCAGCTTTAGTAGGTCTGGGGTAGTGCTCAAGAATTTGTATTTCTGACTTCCCAGATGATGCTGATACTCCTGTTCTGGAGATCGTACTTTGTAAACACTCACCTAGGACAGTTATTTAGGGGCAGTTTGTTTGTTAATATTTTTATTTGTGGAATAGCTGAAGAAAAAGAAACCTTGGGATAAGTTATTTTCTGCAAATGACCAGATGGGGTCAAGAACCCCAAGATCGGTCACTTTCTCCAGATTGCTTTTAATCTTCATGAAATGCCCTGCCTCTGACTCATTAACACTGAAACATACATTCCCGATGATGGAGTAGAGTAGCTGTTGGCTTTGGGATTTTTATTTGTTGGGTGGGAATGGAGTAATGTTATAACATTTCCCCATATTTCTTCAGTCTGGTGGATTGTGGCTATCTATACATAATATTTCATGTTAGAACGGCTGTGTCCTTTTTCTGTTTCTTTGTGTCAAAATTTCAAATAGTTGCTCTTGTTTCTTCAAAAACATCTTTGCAGGGAAAGCAAATGTGAAATTTGCTGAATGATCTTGGCAAAATATAGCAATGTAGAGAATTCAGGAGACAACAGTTTGATAACACTTAATTGCTAAAAATTCCCAACTTATTAAGCTGCAATGTTCAAAAAGAAAAACGGAAATATTTACTTTTTAAAAACTGAGATATTCAATTAATGTATTTTTCTTTTGTGAATCTTTTTTCAAACGTCTCATCTTTTCATGGTTTCCCCCCACTTTTCTTCTTTCCTCCTTGTCATCAATTATTATTTTGTATTGGGTTACATCATAAACTTATTAGCTATTTTAAAATATAGTCTATTGCTTAATTTTTATTGGTAAAAATTGATAATGTCATGATAATTGTAAATGTTTTATAATTACTATGGTCATTAAAACAAAGTAATTTTGTTTAAATTAACATAAAAGGAAAATAGTGATTTATTTTACTTTTTATTGCAATCTTTATTTTAGCTTTGGGAGTACATCTGTGGTTTTGCTAAATGGTATATTGTGTGATGGTGAGGTTTGGGGTACAATTGAGCTCATCACCTAGGTAGAGAGCATAGTAACCAATAGGTAGTGTTTCAACCCCTACTTACCTCCCTTCCTCTTTCCTCTAGTAGCCCCTAGTGTCTATTGATCATGTCTTTATGTCCTTGTGAACCCAATGTTTAGTTATTACTTTTGAGAACATGTGGTGTTTGGTTTTCTGTTTCTGAGTTATTTTGCTTAGAAAAATGGCTCCCAGCATGATCCATGTTGCTGCAAAGGACATGATTCCATTTTTTATGGCTGTATAGTATTTCATGGTGTGTATGTTTCATATTTTCTTTATCCAGTCTACCATTGATGGGCACCTAGGCTGATTCCATGTCTTTGCTATTGTGCATAGTGCTGCAATGAATGTATGAATGTGTGTGTCTTTTTTGGTAGAACAACTTATTGTCCTTTGCATCTTTGCTCAGCAATGGGATTGCTGTGTCAAATGATATTTCTATTTTTAGTTTTTTGAGAAATCTCCAAACTGCTTTCCACAGAGGCTGAACTAATTTACATTCCACCAACAGTGTATAAGCATTCCCTTTTCTCGACAGCCTTTCCAGCTGTTATTCTTTGACTTCTTTTCTTTTCTTTTCTTTTCTTTTGAGACAGAGTCTTGCTCTGTCATCAGGCACCAGGCTGGAGTGCAGTGGCATGATGTCAGCTTACTGCAACCTCCGCCTCCTGGGTTCAATCAATTCTCTTACCTCAGCCTCCCAAGTAGCTGGGACTACAGGCACATGCCACCATGCCCAGCTAATTTTTGTATTTTTTTAGTAGAGACAGGGTTTCACCATGTTAACCAGGATGGTTTCAATTTCTTGACCTCGTGATCTGCCCGCCTTGGCCTCCCAAAGTGCTGGGATTGCAGGTGTGAGCCACAATGCCTGGCTAGTCTTTGACTTCTTAATAGCCATTTTGGTGCAAGATAGTATCTCCTTGTGGTTTCGATTTGCGTTTATCTGATAATTGTTGATGTGGAGCATTATTTCATATTTTTGTTGGCCATCTGTATGTCTTCTTTTAAGAAGTGTTTGTTCATTTCCTTTGCCTACTTTTTAGTGAAATTGTTTTTTGCTTGCTGAATTGTTTATATTCCTTATAGATCCTGGATATTAGGCCTTTGTCAGATCCATACTTTGTAAATATCTTCTCCCATTTAGCAGTTTGTCTGTTTACTCTGTTGATAGTTTCTTTTGCTATGCAAAAGCTCTTTATTAGACACTACTTATCAATTTTTATTTTTGTTGTATTTGCTTTTGAAGACTTAGTTATAAATAATTAGCCAAAGCTGATTTCCAGAAGATTACTTACTAGATTTTCTTCTAGGATTTTTGTAGTTTTAGCTTAAAGTTAAGTCTTTGATTCGTTTTGAGTTAGTTTTTGTATATGTGATAGGTAGGGGTCAGTTTTATTTTTCTGCATATGTTTAGCCAATTATCCTAGCACCATTTATTGAATAGAGTTCTTTTCTTATTGCCTATTTTGTTTCCTTTGTCAAAGGTCAGATGATTGTAGGTGTGTGGCTTTGGTTCTGAATTCTCTATTCTGTTCTACTGGTCTATGTGTCTGTTTTTGTACCAGTACCATGCTGTTTTGGTTACTGTGGCCTTGTGATATAGTTTGAAGTCATGTCATGTGATGCCTCCAGCTTTCTTCTTTTTGTTTAGGATTGCTTTGGCTTCTAGGACGCTTTTTTTTGGTTCCATATGAATTTTTGAATAGGGTTTTCTAATTTTGTGAGAAATGATTTTGGTAGCTTGATAGGAGTAGTGTTGAATCTATAGATTGCTTTCAACAGTATGATTATCTTAATAATATTGATTTTTTTCAATCCAAGATCATAAAATGTTTTTTTTTCATTTGTTTGTTTCATCTGTGACATATTTCAGCAGTGTTTGTAGTTATCCTTGTAGAAATTATTCACCTCCCTGGTTAGATATATTCCTAGATTTTTTTTGTGTGTGTGTGGCTATTGTAAATGGCACTGCGTTTTTTATTTGGCTCTCAGTTTGTATGTCACTGGTATCTCCTGAAACTTTACTGAAGTCATTTATTGGCTCCAGGAGCCTTTTGGTAGAGTCTTTAGAGTTTCCTAGGTGTGGAATCAACATCAGTGTAGAGAGATTAGTTACTTCCTCTCTTTCTATTTGGATGCCTTTGATTTTTTTCTCTTGCCTCATTGCTCTGACCTGAACTTCCAGTACTATAATGCATAGGAGTGGTGAAAACAAGCATTCTTGTCTTCTTTCAGTTCTTAAGGGAAATGCTTCCAGCTTTTGCCCATTTAGCATGATGTTGACTGTGAGTCTGTCATAGATGGCTCTTATTATTTTGCAGCATCTTCCCTCAATTCCTAGTTTGTTTAAGGTTTTATTTGTTGAAGGATACTGGATTTTATCGCAAGTTTTTTCTGTGTGTATTGAGATAATAAGATGGTTTTTTGTTTTTAAATCTTTTTATGTGGCGAATCACATTTATTGATGCATGTGTGTTAAACAAATCTTGCACTCCAGGAATAAAGTTATTTAATAGTGGTGAATTAATTTTTTGATGTGCTCTAGATTTGGTTTGCAAGTATTCTGTTGAGGATTTTTATGTCTATGTTCAGCAGGGATATTGGCCTAAAGTTTTCTTTTTTGTTGTGTCTTTGACACATTTTGGTATCAGGACAATGCTGGCTTTGTAGAATGAGTTAGAGAGGAGTCCCTCCTCCTCAATTTTTGGGAGTAGTTTCAGTAGGATTGGTAGCAGCTCTTCTTTGTACATCTGGTAGAATTAGGTTGTGAATCCATCTTGTCCAAGGCTTTTTTTGGTTAGTAGGATATTTAATACTGATTCAGTTTCAGAATTCATCATTGATTGGTCTTTTCAGGGTTTCAATTTCTTCTTGACTTAATCTTGGGAGTTAAGTGTTTCCAGGAATTTACCCATTTCCTCTAGATTTTCTAGTTTGTATCCATGTAAGTGTTGATAATAGTCTCTAAGGATCTATTATATTTCTGTGGGATTGGTTGTGATGTCACCTTCGCCATTTCTGATTGTACTATTTGGGTCTTCTCTGTTTTTTCCTTGGCTAATCTAGCTAATGGGCCATTGAACTTGTTGATCCTCTCACAGAAACAACTTTTGGTTTCATTGATCCTTTGTATGGATTTTTGGGTCTTTATTTCATTCGGTTTTGCTCTAGTTTTAGTTATTTCTTTTCATCTGCTAGCTTTGGGGTTGATTTGCTCTTGTTTTTCTAATTCCTCTAGGTGCAACTTAGATTGTTAATTTGAGATCTAACTTCTTGATGTAGGTGTTAAGCACTATAAACTTTCATCTTAATGTTGCTTTTGCTGCATCCCAGAAATTTGGGCATATTTTGTCACTGTTATCATTTATTTCAAATAATTTTTTTTTATTTCTGCCTTAACTTCATTGTTTACCCAAAAGTAATTCAGGATCAAGTTGTTTAGTTTCCATGTAATTGTGTGGTTTTGGGAGTTCATGTTACTGATTTCTATTTTTATTCCACTGTGGTCTGAGAATACTCTCAGGTATGAATACACTTGGTATGATTTAAATTTGATTTGAATTTATTGAGTTTGCCTTATGGCTGGGCATGTGGTTGACCTTAGAGTATGTTCCATGTGCAGATGAGAAAAATGTATATTCTGTGGTTGTTGGATGGAGTATTCTATAGATGTCTAGTAGGTGAAATTGGTCAAGGATAGAATTAAGTCTGGAACTTCTTTATTAATTTGTTTGCTGCCTCAATCTAACGCTGTCACGGGGGTACTGAATACCCCAACTATTATTGTGTCGCTGTCTAATTATTTTTATAGGTATAAAAGTACTGGTTTTATAAATCTGGGTGTTCCAATGATGGGTGTGTATATATTTAGGAGAGTTAAGTCTTATTGTTGAATTGAACCATTTATCATTATGTAATGCCCTTCTTTGTTCTTTTTTTATTGTTGGGTTAAAGCTAGTTTTATCTGACATAAGAATAGTGATCCCCTGCTTTTCTGTTTTCCATTTGTGTAATCTTTCTCCATTCCTTTACTTTGAGCCTACAGGTGTCAATACATGTGAGATGGGTCTCTTGAAGACAGCAGATCATTAGACTGTTTAAATTCAAGGTTACTATTGGTATGTGAGGTATTGTTCCTGTTTTGATATTGTTAGCTGGTTGCTTTGTAATCCTGATTGTGTAGTTGCTTTACAGAGTCTGTGGGATATGTACTTAAGTGTGTTTTTGAAGTAGCAGGTATTGTTCCTTTGTTTGTATGTTTAGAACTCCCTTAAGGTTCTCTTGTAAGGCTGGTATAGTGGAAACAAATTCTTTTAACAATTGCTTATCTGGAAAAGATTTTATATGAAATTCTTGGTTAGAATTTCTTTTCTTTAAGAATGCTGAAAATAGGCTTCCAATCTTTTCTGGGTTGTAAGGTTCTGCTCAGAAATCCTCTGTTAGCCTAATGTAGTTCTCTTTGCAAACCATCTGACCCTTTTCTCTTGCTGACTTTAAGACTGTTTTTGTGTGTTGATCTTTTTGTGTGTCAGCATCTTGCAGGGCTTCTTTGAATTTCTTGAATCTGCATGTTGACCTCTCTAATAAAATTGGGGAAATTTTTGTGGACTGTATACTCACATATGTCTTCCAAGTTGTTTACTCTCTCTCCTTCTCTCTCAGGAATGTCAGTGAGTCATGGATATGGTCTCTTTACATAATCCCATAGTTTTGGAGGCTGTAAAAAAATCTCTTCTTTATTTTCATCTCACTGGGCTAATTTAAAAGACTGACTTTTGAGCTTTGAAATTTTTTCTTGAGCTTGGTCTAGTCTGTTATTAAGGCTTTCAATTGTATTTTAAAATATCTCTAGTGAATTTTTCAACTTCAGAAGTCCAGTTTGGTTCTTTCTTAAAATGACTATGTCATCTTTGAACTCAGATTGTTTTACTTGTTTCCTTGGATTAGATTTTATTTTTTTTCTTGAATCTTGTTGAGCTTCTTTACCATCCAGATTTTGAATTCTATGTCTGTGTTTCAGACATTTGAATCTGGCTAGGATTCATTGCTAGAGAGCTAGTGCAATCTTTTAGAGCAGGTGTCCCCAAACAACGGCCCGCAGGCCTCATGCGGCCCCCTGAGGCCATTTATCCAGCCACCCGCCGCACTTCAGGAAGGGGCACCTCTTTCATTGGTGGTCAGTGAGAGGAGCACAGTATGTGGCGGCCCTCCAGTCTGAGGGACAGTGAACCGGCCCCCTGTGTAAAAAGTTTGGGGACGCTTGCTTTAGAGGTTAAAAAAAAAAAACTCTGACTTTTGAATTGCTAAAGTTCTTGCACTGATTCTTTCTAATCTGAGGAGGTTGGTGTTTATTTTCCTTTTTGAAATTGCTGTTGCATGGGCTTTTTTGTTTTTATATTCTTTTTTCCTCTAAAGCCTTGACTGTGGTGTGTTGTGCATAGTTGATTGGCTTTGTTTCTGGGTGCTTTCAGAGAGCCAAGGCTCTGTGTGGGTTTCTTGTTATAGATAGCTTTCTGAGTTGGGTTTCACAGGCTCTTGGGTGCTGAAGCCAGTTTTGTTAGTTCATGTAATTCAGACTATAATCCAGTAGATGGTGCACAAGAGTAAGGGCCAGCAGATTGTCTCTTAACATGCTTCTTTTATATCTGGATGGATATGCAGCAGTGCTCTGGGGAAGGGGAGATGGGAGGGTGATAGATACTCACATCCTTCCTCCAAGTCCATTCCTGAGCTTTGGTGGAGGCCTTTCCAATCACTGGCACTGTTCCTATACTTTCTTAGTCCCATGGGGGGCCTTGGTAGGCTGCACTCTCCCCTCCGTAAATGGTGGTTTGAGTCAAAAGTTAGACTGCCAGGAAACCTGTAGCTCTCCAGGAACCTGGTGGTCCTCTGAGCTTGGCAGGATCAGATTGGGATGTGGGATATGTCTGAGTGGTCTGGTGATACAATAGTCAAAGGCAAATGATCCCTGGGCAGAGTGGTGGTGCCATAGATGTGCCATTGTTGTGGTGCAAATAGCTCAGGGGTTTTAGTCCAGCTGATTGCTGTGGGGTCCACCTAGTTCATGTTTTTCAGACTAGGTCTCCTTCTAGTGTCTTCTGCAGGAGCAGGCCCACCCAGCTAGATTTGTCCCAGGCTGCCTTGTGTTAATATAACTGGGCTTTTCCAGGTGTTCAGGGCTGTGTGGTTTCCTTGGCCAGCCATAGCTTCTGTCCAACAGCTACACTCTTCCTGGATCAATCTTGCAAAGGGAGGAATGCCTGGCCCCTGCACTGGCACACAAACCAGCACCTCACCCTTCTTTATGTTCCAAGAGTGGGGGCTCCTCCTCTGCTCAAGCTCTGGCCACAGATCTCAGCTCAGTACCCCACCAGTGTAGGGTGCTTGAATTCTAGAGAGTTGAAACTGAGCCCATGGCTTTGTCCTGTGGCCCCTCAGGATTGAGTACTAGCTGTGCTGGGGAGTCCAAACTGCTCTCAGTCTGTTGGCAAAACATTCAGGTAGGGCAGTGGAGGCGGAGCTGTGTGCACTCTCCTGCAGGAGCAGCCAGGTAGGCAGTCTTGGGAGGGGTTCGTGGACAAGGAGGCACACAGATGAGATGCATCCCCTTACCATGGGAAAGGTAGCCCTGCTGTCTCCTGGCTTGCATTCAGCAGGGGCTGCAGCCAGTCGGCAGCATGGAGAGCCATGGAGGAGGGACAGCTGTGGTCCTGTTGTGTCGTAGCTGCCCTGTGTAAACATCTGGGCTTCACACAAAATCAAGCTCCTCCTCTGTCTACTCTCCAGGCAGATCCCCCTGCCAATTCGAATGTCTGTGGGGGTTGTAGTATCTCTTGCGGCTAGAATCGCGGAAGTCTGTGGTGGGAGTATGGGTTTTTGGAGTTCCTTTACTCACCCCTTCCATAGGACCTGTTCAGCCTGTCCTGGTCCTCAGTGACTCTGTGCGGGCTTCCCACTTTCTCCTCCTTCAGCCTCAGTGTCTACATCACCTCTCTATTTCCTTTCAGTGTTTTCGCTCAAAAGGTCTGTTCGAAGTGTAATCGTTTACTTGATATTTTGGTTCTTTCTGTGGGAGAGGCACCTCCCCGCTGTGTCTATGTATTTTTTAAATGTACTAAAATTATATAGTAGCTTCCTTATTCCTGACCCTATAGCAGGTGATAAATAGGTCTCTTCATTCTTCATTTAATGTCCCTATCAAGGACAATTATGAATTGTTTTTCAAAATTTGTGAAATAGATTTTTATGGTACCACTTTAATAAGAAATCACTTAAATGTTCTTATCACAAAGAAATAAGTAAGCCATCTAATAGGTATGTTAATTAGCTTGAGTCACTCATTCCAAAATGTATACACATATAAAAATAACATGTTTTAATATACCATAGATACATATAGTCTATGTCAATGAAGAAAAAGGACATTTTTTAAAAAATCACTGACGTTTACTAAGGTTTTGTTTTGTTTTGAGACGAAGTCTTGCTCTGTTGCCAGGCTGGAGTGCAGTGGCTCAATCTTGGCTCACTGCAACCCCCACCTGCCTGGTTCAAGTGATTCTCCTGTCTTGGCCTCCTGAGTAGCTGGGACTACAGACATATGCCATCACACCCAGCTAATTTTTGTATTTTTAGTAGAGACAGGGTTTCACCGTGTTAGCCAGGATGGTCTCAATCTGTTGACATCATGATCTGCCTGCCTCGGCCTCCCAAAGTGCTGGGATTACAGGCTGTAAATGTTATTTTAACACATTGTTTTCACTTCTTTCCATTGTGTGAAGCTCCTCTAGTTGTCCAAAGTCTGCTTCAAATAGATATACTCATGTCCAAAGCCGAAAAAGGTTTTAGGGAATGTCCCTCTAACCAGCCTGTTTCCTGGAGGCAAGATTAGAAATATGACTCTGATGGTAACTATCCTTTGAAACACAGATGGAAACAATTTCTCAACATGGTATTCCAGGTCCAAACTTAAAGACAATCATGTTTCATATTCAGTCTGCAATTAACTCTTGCCCTCACGATCCATGCACTATAGTTCCACCTTTATGCTTGTACCGAAATAAGCACCTACTGTTTGCAACCCTTGAGTATACCCATTAACCTAAATTATTTTGAGGCAAGACCCCCCTTTTATACACATCTGCATCTCCCACGTTACCCAGCATAGTAGATGTTCGGTGTGTTTTTGTTATTTTCTTTTTTCACCTTGTATATACATTATCACAGTGAAGTCCTTCTCTCTAACTCATGTTTTGTTTGTGTTCTCATTCCTCGTACTTTTCTTCCCTCCTCGCCTCTCTTGCAGTAAGAGGTAAGAAATCAACGTCAGCAGCTCTTCCTCTCAGAGTCAGGTTCTTTCTCTTGTTCTGTGTCTCTCTTGCTTCTTCAGTTGTTTCCTTATATCATTTTCTACAGGTGTACTTTTCTCCTTCCTACCTTAAAACAAGCATAAAAACTTTTCTTTGAATCTCTAACCGCTTGACTTCACACTTTTTCTCACCCTTTAGTTAATAGCCTTCTAGAGAAACGAGTCTCCATTTCCCGCCACCTGTCATTACTTCCTGGGCCCTTGTTAGCTTGGCATCTGTCCTGTGGCTCCCCTGAAACACCTTCCTTTAAACATCACTCTTACTTTCTCATTCCAAAACCAAACTCTCTAAAGCCACGATTCTTCATACTCTCCTTTCTGGCCATCTTGCCTTTACTCCTGTGTCTCTCGACCAGTCAGCCTCCTGTTGCCTATTTCTCTCTGTCTCCTAGAAATAGCCATTGTGATTGTCATCAGGATCTTAACTTAAGCATGTAGAAACATAAACTCATAATTTTCTTTCCCTTCTTTCAAGCCAGTTTTTCCTCTTGACTTCTACACATTTGGTAAGAAAACTGCCATTCATTTAGAGAACTTAGCACCAAACCTCATTACTGTCTGACAATTTACTCTCCTTCTCCATGGACATCGAGTCCTAATAGTTATACCTCTGTCATTCGTGCCTTCATTTTTATTCCTACTTTCTCTACTCTGGCTTAGCCTCTCATTAACTTGAGCTATTGCTACCAAGATTGTATAAGTGGTTTTTTTTTTTTCTGTTTTTCTCCATTTTCTACACACTTGGGACATTCTTAAAAAAACCTTTATTATTATTATTATTGAGACAGAGTTTTGCTCTGTCACCCAGGTTGGAGTGCAGTGGTGTGATCTCGGCTCACTGCAACCTCTGTCTCCTGGACAAGTGACTCTCTGGCTTCAGCCTCCTCAATAGCTGGGACTATAGGCATGTGCCACTGCGCCCAGCTAATTTTTTGTATTTTTAGTAGAGACAGCTTTCACCATGTTGGCCACGCTAGTCTTGATCTCCTGACCTCGTGATTCAACCACTCAACCTCCCAAAGTGCTGGAATTACAGGTGTGAGCTACCCCATCTGGCCTAGTCTTATTTTTATAAAGCAAAAGTTGTATTCTTCTCTGAGGTGAATATTTCAGTCTTTCCTCATGTTCTTCCAAACATATTTTAAACTCCTCGGTCTGGTAGTCAGATTGTTCTCATCTTCAATTTTCTGTCCTGTAATATCTAGTCTGTATCCTGTGTTCTAGTTACTTCTCTGCTGTGATTATCTCAGGTTTGATCCCAGCTAGACTATTGGTTCACCTCAACTATGGAAGACTTTTTCTGTAAGGGGTTACTGTAATTTAAAAAGATGTTTTAATAATTAAAATACTCTTTATCAAAGGATAAATTTTGCTTAAGTTAGTATGTTACTTAACGTGGGACTGTGTGTAAAGAGAGCTTTAAAATTCCCACAGCTATTCATCTACCTCCCAAGTTCTCAGCATAGATGGTGGCTTTTTATGGCCAAATAGCTGAATGCCTGTTAGGCATATTCATGCTGCATCCTTTTTGCATATCCTAAATTTATTCAGGAGACGAAAAATGATGTGCTTCAATTGAAGTGGACCTCTCCTTTTCTCTTGGCAGCCAAAGGAGGATGAGAAAGGCCAGATCATGTCCTTTATCTTGCAGGCATCATGATGGCGAGGAAGTACGAGGAAGGGATATAATAGCATCAGTTTTCCCAGGGAGAGCAGTCCATTTACTTGGCCTGGAATGTTTCCTCTTTATCAGCTTGTACAATTTACTTTCTCTCCTCCTGGTCAAGTCTTTGTTCAGATGATCCCCTTCTCAATGAGGCCTGCCTTAATGACATTTAAAATTGCAACCTATTACCCCTGGGCACTCCTAACCCCCTTTACCCTGCTCAAGTTTTTCTCCTGTAGTACTCCCCACCCCCGACATTCTTTATAGTTTGTTTATTACGATCATCATCTGCTGACCCTACTAGTATTTAAACTCTATGAGGACAGGTCTCATTGACTATTTTGTTATTACAATACACCTTGAATGATGCTGTAGTAGTAGGTGTTGGTAGATGCTCAGTGATTATGTATTGAAATAAGGAACAAAATAACTTATTCAAAAAAATAATTTTTGTCATACTCTGTGTATGCCAAGATGTGTGCCGGTGACGGGGACCTATAGTGCAGAATAAATCGATTTGGTTCTTACCTGCTAGCTTGCTATCTAACCAAGAACGCCTACACCAACATTACAATAAAGTGAAATGAGTGTTTTGTTCTGGGGACACGGAGCTACACAAGGGATGTTGTGTAGGATATCACCGGAAGACTTCCCTAGCAAATGACCAAGCTGAGACTTGAGGATAGTTAGGAGTTGACCAAGTAAAGAATGACAGGAGGATGCGTCTTCCAGGCATACTTTAAAACATTACTGGTTGAAGGAATTGGAAGAAGTCAAGTGGCCGGACTATAGAAAGAGAAAGGAAGGCTGGTCCTACAAAAAAAGAGAGACAGGGAAGAGGTTTAGAGGAATTCCTTCAATGGAGTTTTCACTTTTCCCAAAGGCCAGTGGATTCTCAGTATACTGTGCATTACCCCATGTAGTAGAATGCTTTTCAGAGTATGAACATCTTCCAGTTGACTTTGTTCTTCATTAGACTGGATAAATACTTTGTAAAGAAATATGCACTTGGTGAGAGTAACACTAGGTGTATTACCTCCTCTTTACTTTTAGCGTACCTGGCTGTGGAGCAGGCACAATGCTGGCCATGGTATGTTTGGTTTGGCATTAGCTAATACCTTGTTGTTTAATACTCAGATCTTGCTGAAAACAGCATAGCACATTTTAGTGTTAATCTCCAGAGTAATCAGATCAGTGACACATATTGGGGAAGCAAAGAAAATAGGCTTAGGAGGTATCAAATAGCTTTGTTTGGTAAAGACCTACAGTGATAGGGGCTTCCTCCAATTATGTGTTAAGAGTCTCCTGCTTTCAGTATATAGGCCAAAGTTTAGACCACATTATTGAGATAGGTAGGAATTGGCTTTACACTTCCTCTTAATACTCTCTCTTTCACCCTCTCTCCTTTCAGAGTTTCCTTACGGACACCGTAGTGTCCTGCTGCTTTCTGGTTACCTGGAGGAACACCCTACCCCCACTGCTACATGGTATTATTGGATGTGCGTCTAACCAATCTGTGCTTTCTGCCACTGACAACCTCAAAATTCCTCTTTTGTACCCTCCCTTTGGGCCTTCCTAGGTGCTGTGTTATCTAATCTCTGGATATCTTTATCTAATTCATGCTGATATCTTTAGGACTTTAACGGTTCTTGGAAGTATTTACATTTTAAATGATGAAGGATGTATTAAATCAATTTGCATTCTTAAAACTTCAAGCTTCAGAGAAAAATTAAAGCTAGAGTTGGGAAAATCCTGTTTCTAAGGGAAAAATAAGAATACAAGGTGGGACTTGTAGCCCCTTTAATTTGGTCTTTGCATGCCTCATATTTGGTCAGTTTCTAAGGCCTGTCAGTTTTCATGGCTTGTGTCTTGATAAAAGGTCCAAGAGCTCTACTCTCTTCGGAGTGTCTGTGGTCCCCGACACAGCATGAGGGGCTACTTAGGACTTTAGAGCACAAACATCAGTCTGGAAGGTAGAGCTGGAGCTCTCATGATAGTCACAAAAATTGATCTATTACTTGACTTCTTAGAGGCTTGCTAATATTTTTCCCCTTTTTCTCAAATATACTTCTTTATATAGCATATTAAAGTATTACAGCGAGGGATGGGGAGTTGGGGAGAGACAGCATGGGGAGAAATGCCAGATATAGGTGATGGGGAGGGAGGCAGCAAATCACACTGCCATGTGTGTACCTATGCAACAATCTTGCGTGTTCTTCACATGTACCTCAAAACCTAAAAAGCAGTAAAAAAAAAAAAAGAGAGAAAGTATTAATGATTGTCAAAGTATTTCAAAGCTATGAAATGTATACAAATAGAAGATAGTATTTAAATGCTTTCTTTTAGAGTTCCAAAGATGTTATTTGTATAAGATTTAGAATAGCTGCTCTGAAGAATTCCAGCCTATTGCAACTCAAATCCTGATGCATATAATAAAGTTGAAAAGGCTTATTTTTTATGTATGTAACAAGAACTCACCATTATAACTTTTTACTTGAGTGAAGTAAAATTGTTTCATATGAGAGAATCTTATCCAAATAGAATGTGCAGAAATAGCATCTGAAGATTTATCACAGAAACAAAACAAATGGTGCACAATTAAAATAGGCATGTATGTTCTCCAGGAAAAACATCCCCAGCAGGCCTCTAAACCCTGACTCTACTTTTGGATTTGTCTGGCCTGGCCTGGCATATATACCAAGAATCTAAAGTATTTGAGTGTGATGCAGTTTTTTATTTCAGTGATCATGATGATATGAGAAATCAAAGAGCACTTGGGAAATTGTGATTCAAAGCTGGGACCAACAAGGCACAGTATCCGTGGATGTCACTGACCTGGGCTGCTGCCATTATGGCCACCAGTTATGTGTGTCTTTCACTGAAGTGTCAGCCACACCTCTGTCATCAGGCAGACCATCTGCTCCTTAGACTGCCCATGTGAGCGTTGGTTGTTCGGTTGTTCATTCCAGGGTGGCTATTAATGAGGCAGCAGCTTGGGAACATTTCCAAGTGGAATTTTTGGCTGTTGCCCCTCTCTGGGCCTCTGGGGATCTTAGAATGGTCCATTCTCCCTATACTCTAAAGCCAAAACCGAAACCATTCCTGCCAGCAATTCAATTAATTAAGAAATCAAGAAGGCCCTAACCTCCTTGAAAGATCAACTTGGAAAAACTTTTTTTCGTTTTAAAGCCCAGATTTTAAAAGCATTAAACACATTGGCAATCATTATAGTTTTCAACCTGATGGCAATTCAATATTTTATCTCAACCTGTATCTTTTGTGTCTGATATTTTGCCTAAAGGATTTCAATGGGTGATACAGAAAAGAGGGAGAATAGAAAAATCAGCCGTATGAAATAGTATTACCTAAGGGAGAGAATGTTGGCTTGGGTTATTCCAGGTTGAGATTGGAATCCCAGCTCCATTATTTCCCAGCTGTGGTCTTCTGGCAAGTTGCTACTAACTTTCCACATGAAATTTTGGAGATGACTGATTAGATAATGAGCATAAAGCATCTAACAAGAAAGTAAAGATGTGCTAGTTCCACTTTTCCATAGAAAGGCAGTTGTTATGGAAAGTGTACTGTGTAAGCTTTACCAGTATCATAACTTACCACATAGCTGAAGGTCAGATTTCTGCCACAGTAATTACCAGTGACAAAGCTATGAAAACATAAGTAAGTTAAAGAATGAATGGGTTATCTTCTATAAAACTCATGTACTTCTCTTCATAGGATTAATAAAGAAAGCAGCAACCCAGAGCCTAACCCAGATATTTGTGAAATGAAAATATTGGCTCAGGACCTCAGGTATAATAGCATCAAAGAAAAACTAACACCAGCTGAGAAGGAACTTTATAGAAAAAAATATGAAACTAAATAGTTTGGGCCATTATTTTAGGAACAAACTGTGTTGCAATAGAATGATTATCTTGTGCCGTTAAAAGAAGACTGAATTAGGTCTGGTATGTTTGTTTTATAATATAATGCTGTTAAGGGATTAAGATTTGAACACATAAATAGTTTTATCTGGGAAAACTTCATCTTTTGGGATATCACATTGACAGATTAAAGACATATTACTGTGTTTTTTACTTCTCAGTGACAATGTCTTCCTACAGGTGAGTATTTAAAAAAATAATTCTCCTCTCAATTATAATAAGTCAAGAATGTCTTTCAATAATTTTGGTGGGTTCAAGAATGAGTGTATTAGTGATGTATTTTTATTTTATAAACTTTTCTTGTTACAGGATGGGGTTTCTTTCCACAGAACAAACATTTCTCACAAGGAGCTTTTCTTCTCACAATGCATTGAGCAAACTAACTGAGTTAGTGTCCAAGCCTATTATTGGTGGGAATTTAGAAAACTGAGACTAGGAAAAGTCAAGTTAACACCACAAAGACATGCACGCATAGGTATCAAGGCAAAAAGCCAAACAAGCCTTGTTTCAGCCTATTTGTCTCACTGACTATTGTAGATCAAATGGTGATATTAAAACTAAGATTTTAGGATACTCATTTTTAAAAAGTAAGTTTATTATTGAGTCAAGGTAAGGTTTGTTTATTATTGAGTCAAGGTAAGGTTTGGTTTGGGAGCAAGGTTGATTCTGAGGACATTAGTATATTTAAGTAGATGATCAGATTTCTGAATCTAATTTGTCTGTCTCCTTGGCAGACAGAAATTGGCAATTTTCCTTTTTAGACATATGCTAATAAATATTGCTATGATAAAACATAAATGCAAAGGATAGGATTACCATATTATTGTTGTTTCTCCTGGATGGTCCCGACTAATGCCTGTGTCTTGGCATTTTGTCTGTTTTAGCAGTTATTCAGTATTATTTTATATTAATTTTTTTCGAGATGGAGTCTCACTCTGTCACTAGAGCTGAAGTGCAGTGGCATGATCCAGGCTCACTGGAACCTCTGCCTTCTGGGTTCAGGCGATTCTCCCACCTCAACCTCCTAAGTAGCTGGAATTACAGGTGCCAGCTGCTATGCCCAGCTAATTTGTTATACTTTTGGTAGAGACGGGATTTCACCGTGTTAGCCAGGCTGACCTTGAACTTTCAACCTCGTGATTTGCCCGCCTCAGTCTCCCAAAGTGCTGGGATTACAGATGTGAGCCACCACACTTAAAACCACTATCATTAATGTCAGATTAAAAATAAGACAGTTTCAGTTCTACCATGTTCCCGTTTGCTAGTATGCGAGGTATGTGTACAGTGAGTAAAACCTTTCCTTTAAATTGTAAATAAGCCTGGAAGATAACTATTGACAACCTGTCTCTGTTTTCCCAATCCTTTCTAAAAGAAAGGCAAGTAACACATCTCCTTCAGTGACAGCCTGCTCTATGATAAAATGCAAGCCCTTTTGGACCTGAGCAGATAAGGAGAGCTAATTGTTTCTGATCTTAAGCGGTGGTGGAGAAAGTTCTTGATGCTTCTATCCTTACTAACTGCTTGGCTTTTCAACTAGTTAGGGTGTGCAAGGTGCATAAAACCTTCAGGCCACCAGCATGCTGGGCCAGTGAGAATTGTGGGAAATTATACATTATGCATAGATGAAATGTGTGTGCATGGTAGAGTTTGAGCAGTCCTGTCACCGTGCATATAGACCTTAATCTGAATGCTACTGCTATAGTGATTTTGTCATTTTCTGCATGGTGTGAATCTGTACCTAAGTATTTGTTTTATCTATGCAGTCACAATTATTTTAGTTACTGGAGAAAGCTTACATCCTGAATGGTTTACAATTACAGCCCTTATTTGGTTTATCTTTCTTTCTGGAAGCTACATGAAATGAAAAAAAAAATATTTTGGAAAGTTAAAGTCATGAAAGCCTGGAGTTACAATTTCTATTCAGTTGTCAAAGGAGTGCTCAATAGATGGCCACAAGTCTGAGATTCAGTTTGTCATTATTTGTTCTGTTGTTAACAATCTGGAAAAAATTTTAAATAAACGAATTTGGCACCAATTAGTTTTAAAATTATATTTTAATAAAAATTTTCTCAAGTGATTGGTAATAAGTAGGAATTTTCTAAAAAAAATGCTTGTTGATATTTACCATCCACTAGGGGGGCTGTAGTGATCTCACTTAACTGCATAAAAACCAAAGACACAAATCTGCTGAAAAAGCATCAGAAGCTGGTTCAGAAACTGGCAGTTCTGTTCAGAAGACTGGCTGTGAAGAGAACGATTTAACACACGTAGCTGCAGAAAGTTCTCTTACCATCACTCTCTAAAGCCTGCCCTGTCATTTGGAATGAATATCTGTTTTCCTGAATTACTTTAGCACATTTATTTCAGGTGTGTGGTTTTTGTTGTTGTTGTTGTTGTTGTTTTTATTTTCCAAGAAGTGAAGCAAGAGCCATTAATGTGTTAGTGGTATTAGAAGAGCTTTGTAAATATTTCCTGGTGCTAGTTTTATGGAAGTGTCATTAGAGGCTTCAAATGGAAAAGTCAAGCAAATTCCAGTAATGCTTTATTTTCATTCAGTTTATGGGATAAAGGTAAAAGTTTGAAAATATTGAGGATGAGACATTTGGCAGCATTATAAATGTTACTGTAGATTCAGTTTAAAATACAAACATAATGATGAATTTTTTTGCTATAATACGGTTATACATGTTGGTAGAGGATGGACTCATCATAAAAATGATCTTACTTAATTAAGAACTCTACGTAGCAAAGATTCATTGGAATTAATTGTGGCATGCATATTGTTAATAATATGCCCTACCAAACTGATATTCTACCAATTGTGATATTGTACCAATTGATAGGAAAATTATAGTTTTAAAAATTTATATTTTGTACATACACATTTGAAATAACTGATATCAGTTGAGGTTAAATTAAAACAAGACAAAACAAGAAAACCCTTTAACAGAGTAGTACATACTTTGTGTCTTTGCTATTCATGCAACTGATTTTAGAAATGTTGGAAACTTTGAATAACCTCTTTGCATATCAACTTGAGTTTCCTGCCATCATATTAAAATGTTTTAAAATTAATTACTCTGAGTTATGGTTATATATCATTTATAATCAGTTGGGTGATGACTTTGATCAAATTATTAAGTGTATGAAATGCCAGAATTTCTACCTTTGAAGCTTTTGGTGAATTGTAATTACTCAAAGCTTACGAACAGTAGGAAAGTGGAATTGATTTCTCCTAAAACATGGGAGGAACCAACCATGCAAGCTGAAGCAATGTACAAATTACAAAGCATAGAAATAGTTAACATTCATATGGAGAAGTTTACAAGGCTTGATTTAGGGAGAATTGCTTAGTTTAGCAAATATTAAAAACATGGTAATACTAATTTTGATTGAAGTTAGAAAAAAATCAATGAATTTATGCCTAAGAGGAGACTAAAAAAGAAATTTGCTGAGTGTTCATTTTATGCCAGCAACTTTCTTGGGCTATCTCATTAAATCCTCATGACAGCTCTCTGAGATGAGTTAAACAGATCTGATTGTTTTCTAGATGAAGACATGCTGGGTTGAGAAGGCGAGTCACTTGTCAAAATCCTCACTAACACACAGGATCTGAAACTAGATGCGCTTGATAACAAAGTTTTCTTCTTTAAAAGCTCCCTTTACTACTACTCTCTTCTGCCTCTACTTGGTTGGGATCAAATTGAAGTTATCAGAGAAAGCGCTTATAGCTCAAATGATTCGCTATTATAACCTTTATTTGGTGTGTTTCTTTCTGGACACCAGTTGAAATACAAGGTTATATTTTGTGGAAATTAGACTCATGAAAGCCCGAGTTATAACTTCTACTCTGCAATCCAAGAAGTGCCAAGAGGGTATACTCAAAAGTTTTGTAGCTCCGTGTAAGTCATGAATAATATGTAGTATGGAGTGATAAGGTTGCGAGATGACATCCTCCTAAGTTTGTGATGGTCAAGACCTCTTTTACCTTAGAAATTTGCCAGCCAGGAAAAAATCCACAGGGGGACCTATATAAATGCTTTCTGGTAAAAAGTAATTGAAGCCAACATTCAAAGTTGGGTAATTAAATGAAGACTCCTTTTACAAGACAAAAATTAAGGAAAAGAAAGTCTTAACACAGGAACATTTACAGTCTAGAAAACTAAGGGGCTGAAACTGTAATGCAGACCAGTCTTTTTCAAACCTGCCACATGTCAGAATTACTTGGGACATTTATAGTAGTATATATTCATATGCCCCACTGAGGACTGCAATATCTGAATTTGTGGCAGGGGATCTATGTGTTTTTCAGAACTTCCAAAGGTGACTTTTTTGATCAGCCAGGATTAGGAACTACTAGGCCAGAATACTAAGCAACAGGAAGCTGCTGCACTTTGGTTAATTTGGACAAAAAAAAATGACTAAGAAAGTAGTGGATTTCCTTAAAATTTTTGGCGGGGAGATGTATATACATTTTTGGGATATTTAGAACCAAAGGCAGCTTTGAAAACAACTAGCCAGTTCTAGCTATTTTACCTTTGGGCTAGAGTAAGCAAAATATGATACTAGTTTGGTGCACGAGTTACTGTGGTTCATTGAAAGTAGTGGCAAAAACAGCAATTACTTGTGATCCAACCTAATAAATGGCCTAGGCCTAACCCCCACTCCAGAGTCTGTTCTTATGGAGAGAGGAGTGTTCCCTGACATCTAGGGGCAAGATGTGGCCAGCAGCAAAGGTCAGAAGACTACATTTGACTTTCATAAACACATGAAAAATTGCAGTGAAAACACATTCATAATTTATTAATGCTGTGTAATCAAATATTTTCAGCTTCTGGATAAAAACTATTGTGAATAAAAAAATAATTCTAGATTTTAGTGAATTCTCCTGAATTATCCCTAGGTACAATGTTTAGAGAAGGAATGTACTTTAGAGATGGGGAGCTTTATTTGCACCAGCATTTAGTAACCTGATGACCGTCCTCTTTCTTCATTCCCCTTTTTTTTTTTTTTTTGGTCCCTTGTAAAATTTCTGGTGAATTTCTGCAACCATGCTACACCCCTCTTCATGGATGCATGCCTTCCCACCTAGTAGGTTCCTTTATATCATTTCCTCCTTGTGTCACCCTTGGGAACCACTGTTATCATTGTGATCAACAACAAATATTTTTTGAGCACCTGCTATGTGTAGGCTATTGCACTAGGTATAAAAATAGGTCTAAGTCATACTTCCTGTAGGGAATAGACTTTGATCTAGTTTGGCCAGAGAGCATTCACTAAGACAAAGTGCCAAGTGGCTAAGGATCAAACAGATGGTCAGAAAAGAGAGATTGCAGAGGACGAGGCAGATGCTATAAGATATAGCTAGGGCTAATGTTGAGCCCTGAAGGGAAAATTAGGACTTCACTTGATAGAAATAAAGAGGATATTAAAACACCAGCAAAGACACAGAGGCAGGGAAGGTGGTGGAATGGACCAATGGACCATGTGGTGGTATAGTTTGATTGTTTTTCTTTTCTTTCTTTCTTTCTTTTCTTTCTTTCTTTCTTTTTTTTTTTTTTAAGATGGGGTTTTGCTCTTGTTGCCCAGGTTGGAGTGCAATTGCATGATCTCAGCTCACAGCAACCTCTGCCTCCTGGGTTCAATCAATTCTCCTGCCTCAGCCTCCTAAGTAGCTGGGATTACAGGCATGTACCACTACACCCGGCTAATTTTGTATTTTTAGTAGAGATGGAGTTTCTCCATGTTGGTCAGGCTGGTCTCGAACTCTTGACCTCAGATGATCCACCCTCCTCGGCCTCCAAAAGTGCTGGGATTACAGATGTGAGCCAGTGCACCTGGCCTTTGACTGGTTTTCTTAAGGGGGAGGATCTGAGTTGTAGGTTTAGGACCAGTCTTCATAACTCTTGGCCTACAATTTGGTGCAGGGAGTTTTAGGTGGAGGGCGATATTAATCACTCAGATGATTGGATTGGCTTTTTATTTTTCCACCACTTCCTTTAACTACCAAGTACTGTGAAAAGATTCAAAGATAAGGAAAACAGTGGGTATAGATACATTCACGTTCAAACTGCCAGGCGAAGCCAGGGTATTCAGTGATCTCTGCCCAGTTCTAAAATTAAAGAACCAGAGACTTTTAGGGGCACTTGAGCATATTATTTAGCCTTTTCATTTTACCTTATCTAGATTTATCTAAGACAACCCAGAAAGTTATTAGCAGAGTCATGCCTAGAATACAGATCAGTTGACTACTGGTTTCAAGGTCTTTTCTTTGCAAAGTGTGGCTCTCCTGTACTGTGCAATATAAGAAAGTTTTATTCTTTTCCATTACCAAATTATGACTAATTGGAAAGACTATGATGCATCTTTATTCCTAAACAGATTTCATTATTGATGTTGAATGTAGACCAGTTGAGACTAGAGGCCAGAGCCCTGTGGTGAGACAGGATCCTGAGTTCCACTGCAAACTCTGCCTTCTATTAGCTTATGTACCTTAGGTGACTTCTGTGACCTCTCTGGGGCTCTGTTTCCTCATCAGCAAAGAAAGGAGGTTCTATTAGAAGGACACCAACATACTGTGAGTCTTTATTTGCTGTGAGTTTAATAGTTTTCATGTCAGAAATGTTATTCGCCAGAAAGTAGGATTATATCACAACTAAGTATGTGTAGTTTGAGAATCACAGGATTTCTTCTCTGGATAAATGTATACTGATGCAGGTGGTTATTCAACCATTCAAGTACTTCTTAAATCAGCAGTTGGAGTTGGCATGAGTGAGTGGGGGCACCAGAAAGTGTGATTCTGTAGTCTTAGCACAAAGAAAGTGATTTTGCCTTCTTTTGCTGACTTGAGGCAAATTTAGCAAGAAAGAAAAAATCTGTAGAGATGGTTTTGACTAAAACTTGGCATTATGTTTTAAGTCTGCCTACAAAGATAGCCATTCATGATCAATGAATGCTTATTAAATTAGATGAATGGGTAGGTCCCAGAGGGAATTTCATTGCCCAAATACAAAAGCACTGCTTTTCCACAGAAATTCTCACATATAGTGATGGGCCATAGCTTTCTGCAAT
Organism: Saimiri boliviensis; assembly: GCF_048565385.1. NCBI lineage: Eukaryota > Metazoa > Chordata > Mammalia > Primates > Cebidae > Saimiri > Saimiri boliviensis. The sequence continues at coordinate 171,212,833 of NC_133450.1, forward strand.
GAATTTAACTCTATTTTACTCTCACATATTCTAGTCATCATTCCCATGGATCAGGCTATCTGGCTTTTTTTTTTTTTAAAGTCTTGAGTTGCTTTCTTTAAGAAAAAAATTGTTTGGCCTTTTTCTACTATAAGTCCTGATACTCTTTTGGTGCCTTTATTTTCTGTGTGACAGTGACATAGTGAAGTTCCTGTATATTAACATTTTCATCTCAATCAACTGTTTTGGAGCAAAAGAAAAGTTCTCCATTCTAAAGAAAGAGAGAGAGAAAGAAAAAACATCGAGATATTGAAGAAGCCGTTTGTAATTATAAAGTAGTAGTTCCTCTGCGAGGAAAGAATCTGTTCATAGCCATTGTGGAGAGAATTGTCTTGTTCCTGAGTGATATATTTTGTTCTTTATTAGTTTTCTAATCTATGAAAGCAAAACCATAGTGGGATTTTAAGGAAATGGTGAGTTGAGGCTAAATTATGAGAGACATCTATAAGAAAGGAAATTATTAGTAAAAAGTACTAGTTAAGATATAGGTTTGGCTGCTGTAATGCAGAGACTCAAAATAAAAGTGGCTTAAATAAGGCAGCAAGCTGTTTCATTCTTGCTGCAAGGCATGATTTGTTTACCAGCCTTTTCTAGCTTGTTGGTCTGCCACCTTCAATGCATGCTTTCATCTCGTTGTTCAAGAGTGCTGTTACAGCACTGCTTATCACACATACATTTCAGTCAGCATGAAGAAAAGAAATAAAGAGGCACATAAGCCCTTTCTGTTAAGGACATGACCCAAAAGTTGCCTAATCAACCACTTCTGTTCACATCTAACTGGCTAAAATATAGTCACCTGGTTACATCTAACTGCAAGGGAGTAGCCTTTAGTTTGGTGACCATATGTCCAGCTAAAAATTGCTAGCATATTAGAAAAGAAGAGGCACAGTCTCTGCCGCAGGAAATAAAATTCATTTTTGAACCCCTATGCTGTACACTTAACTATTTAGATTAATAATGATGGCAACTATAATAATAATTATAATACAGTCTACCATTTTTTGAACTCTACCTGCTTCATTATATTTATCTTATGTAATCTTACAACAACACTAACAAGACAAGTAGTTATCTTACAGAGAAGAAAACTGAGGGTCAGAAAAGACCATCAACATCCTTAGACACATAGTTAGTAAACAGCATCTTTGGAATTGTAGGTAAATTCTCTGATTCCTGGAGGTCCCTGAAGACAAAGATAAAGAGGCTGGATTTTCTTCTGCAATGTCAGCAACTGAATTGAAGAAAACTTAATGAAAATTAGATCAGGGATGTGTGGGAGTTAAGATGCATTGTAATGTGGAGAATGGAAGGCAGAGAAACGGCTTATGAGATGACTACATAGGATAATGGGGCCTTAACTTGACAAGGGTGAAAATAAAAATAAAAGGACTAATTCAGGAGATGTTACTACAAAGCACTGTATAAATCTAGAAAGAAGATAGAAACTACACTAGTTATCTGCACAGAGAAAATTTAAAAAAATGTTAACTAGGTATAAAATTAGTAGCTGAATAATGAAAAAGATTATTAACTAGGTAATAAAGAGTGAAGTCTAAGGTAGTGGCTCTGAAACCAGGATAATTTTGCCACCCCAGGGAATGTTTGGAAACGTCCGAAGATGTTCTTGGTCGTCACAACTTGGTGAGGAGATATTATTGGCATTTACTGGGTAAAGGACAGGTATACTGCTAAATATCTTAAACTACACAGGACAAGGCCCTATAACAAAAAAGTATGCAGCTTGAAATGTTAGCAGTGCCAAAACTGAGAAACCTTCCTCTAAGGTATCAGGAGGTAGCAAATGCAAGAAGCAGCCATCCCTGTAATTTGGATAAGTGAAGGGGTCTCGTGGTGTAAAAACTTAGACCTCTAAGGAGAGGGCATTTGTTGGCTGATGCTGAGGTCTTTAGGGTGGGGTGGGATGGTGAGACTGATTCCGCTCATCATTTGAGAACCTGTCAACTGAATCCAGCTGATCAAAGAGACTTTAAATTGGCATGCAGGTATATAGTCAGACATGGAGTGCAGGCAAAGAGGAATAAAAACATGATTTTGAGGTCTAATGCTCAGTATTGTTAATACTGGGAGAAGTATTTTGCCAATTACTTGATCTGGAGAAAAAGATGAGTTCAGTTTTAGATTGTTGGCCTCCAGATGGAATCATCCAACAGACAGTAGGGTGGATTGTAGAGGATAGGGACTGAAGATAAAGATCTGAGTCCTCCACCCAGAGGTCAAACTGGAAGCCCTAAGAAGAGATGAGATCAGCAAGGGAGAAGCTGTGGTGAGAGGAACAGAGTGCTGAACACTTAATTGTCAGAATTGCTCCAGTTAGGGACAGGGAGTAAACATTTGACATCATGCTTCTGGCATCATTATCTTGGAAGAGTTGTTAGATTTTTGATTTAGAAATGTTACAGTTCTGATATTGATTATTCTATTGTGTCATGGTGGGTACAAGGTTATTATGGGCTTATCTTTGGGCTATTCTTGAAAAAAAGTTTATTTTTTCATCAACTCACATTTGTTTATTTGCAGTTTGTAGTCTTTTTGTGGACCTATTCTACTTATGTTTCCTTTGTATGAAAATGTGTGAATACACAAAATTTCTGATGATCTTTACATTGCTTCATCTTACAAAGGAATTTAACAAAAACAGGTGAAATTCCAGTTGGTTTTATGCACATGACCACTGTTGTGTCCTGGAACAGAAAAAATACATTAGCTAAATATAGAAGAATCTGAGTAGAGTATGGGCTTTAATTAATGGTAATACATAGACATTGGCTCATTAATTGTAACAAACATGCCATATATGTAAGATGTAATATGCACATACTGTATAATATAACATGTAAACATGACTAGTAACATAAAATGTTACTAATCAGGGAAATTACGTGTGAGATACATGGGGATTCTCTGTACTATCTTGGTGATTTTTCTGCAAGTCTAAAACTATTCCAAAATAAAGTTTACTTAAAAAGATTTTGTGAATCGTTGGGGTTTGACAGCCAGGAAGGCATCTAAACCAGACATCCCGAGTTGCTTCCCTTCACCCTTACCAGCTTGTTCATAGTATCTTCCATCTTCCACATAGCCATGTGCTTCAGGAAGACTGCCCAGCCCCAGAGAGTACATCCCATATGTCAGTTTCCTAGGGCTGCCACGAACAAACAAACTGGGTGGTCTAACACAACGGAAATGTACTCTTTGACAGTTCAGGTGGCCAGAAATCCAGTAAAGGTATCAGCAGGATTGTTTTCTTCTGAAGGCTCTGAGGGGAGTATCCAGTGTAGGTCTCCACTGCCCTAGCTTCCGGTAGTTGCTGTTATTCCTGGTGTTCCTTGCTTTTAAATTTATCACTCATCTTCACACTGCTGCTTTCTCTGTGTCTCTCCTCTCCCTCCCCTTTCTCTCATGAGGACACCAGCCATTGGGTTTATGGAAGATCCAAGATGATCTCTCTTATCTTAAGATCCTCAACTTCATTACATCTGCAAAGAGCCTATTTCCAAAGAAGGTCACATTCCCAGTAACCATGGGTTAGGACTCTGCCATATCTTTTTGGGTTTCACAGTGTAACTCATTACATAGTTAAAAGTCATAGTAGTGGCCAGTGATCACTTTTATCCTCTACCAGTGATCATTTTCTGCATGTAAGTTTGTCAGAATTCTGGCCTGTTGGGAATACTCTGAACCCATCTGTGGTGACTGAGCAACCCCAGGCTTCTGGAAGAATTGGCAAAACCCAAGCTATATGAAATAACAAGAAGAAATTGTTGTTGATTTTTAACTTGTTAATTTTCTTAGAATTTAGTTTCCCTGAAATGAGTTATTTGCTTTGTGTTGCTTGTTACTTACTGTATTGATTATGCTTGAGAAAATGAAGGACAATGTGAAATGATGAGATGTGACTTGTAACTTTGGCTCTGCTGAACTGTTCTGGTAGAAACAGGAACTTTGTGAAAGGGTCTAACCACATAGCTTGACTGCCAGAGAGAGATGACAGCACGTAATAGGCTTCTCGTTGCAGAGAGCCTATAGACGGTTGTGTAATGGAGAGGTTTATTACCCGGAGTCCTTTCTCAGGGAAGATATTGATCAGGGCCCTGGAAAGGGAATGCAACCCTTATGGAGAGCCTATAAACGGACGCATGAGGGACACCTGTCTCTGTGGTTGAGCTAAGGATGTAAAAGTCTTTCTTCTCCCACTGCTCCTCCAGGGCTGCATGGAAGACCCCTCCTCTTGCAGTTTTTGTGGTCAGGCTGGTTGTCCTGTGCCAGATCCTGTTCCCCCGGTAGCTGTGAGCCCAATATGTTCTTGCTGATAATCATAAGTTTATGTTTAACCTACAGTCTTGCTAAGGTGTATGGTTTCTATGCTGACACACAGAAAGTTATCTTTATGTTGTTCTGCTTTTATAATACCACGTTGTGATTTTTGTGCACCAGTTTTTGCAAATTCTTTTTTTATAATTATCACTGAAACTTTGTGTAACCTCGCTCCCCCTCCCCTATTGAAAGAGAACAATAAAACCTGAGTTTTCAGGGGAATGTCAGACATCCACGGAGCAGCACTATGTGGTGTCTCCCCTGGGCCCGGCTTTAAGGAAAACTTTTTCCTTGTCTCTCTCTCTTTTTCACCGACCACTCGATCACTTTGAGAGATCTTAAACCGATGTTGATGTTTTGGGAGCTGGTCTCACCGATACTGGCCAATGAGATGGAAAGGAAAGTTTACTTGGGGTTTTCTGGGAAAGGTTTCCTGGCTTTTAAAAATTTACAAAGGATAAAGAGCTTCTCTTCTTTCTTTGGACATTGGCATGTCTAGCTAAAATGACTGGAGTTACACAGCCGTCTTATAACCTTGTGAGGATCTTGTCCGATGTTAAAGCCACTTTGTGAGACCAGCAGAGCCCAGTGGTAGAGACCTGATGGAACTAGGTCTCCTGTTTTCAGACTTCTTAGTCTGTGGGATAAAAGCACCTTCATTTTGTAAGGCATTTGTTTGCTTTGAGAACTTCTATCATTTGCAGTCAAAGGAAGAACAACAGATACCTTATCCATGTTTACATATTCCTTGAAAGAAAATTTAATGACCTTAGCCATCCAGTGGAAAATGCTAATGTTTGGGTTTTCTTACAACCTGTATAACATTGAATAATAATTAAATTTTATGGAGTTAAAATCTCATGATATAGAAGACATAAAATATTCTGCTTAAACTCTTCAGGATTAAAGTAAAAATTTGGTCTCTTAAGCATTAACTAGTAGATTTTGATATGACAGATTCTTTGTTTATTTTAAATGTTCTGATAAGTGGGTAATCCTTTCTAAAAGTAAACATAGAGACCAATAAAATTCCTTGAGTTTTTAAATATATCTATATCAAAGTATTGAATACATGGGTCGGAAGTGAGTAATATGTTACCTTCCAAAAGTGACTTTTTAATAAACATTCCCTATAAGAAATTTTTTTAAAAAGTATTATCTAAATGAGTCTAGCATCAATTCAGATGCCAAATCTCTAAATTGGTCCAGCTGCTTCCCTATTGGAAGTATCCTTATTTCATCAAAATAAGTTCTGTGTGAAATAATATTGGAGCTTGAAATGCCCTTTTTCTAAGTCAGAGTGTTATGAAAGAAATGCTGTGAGAATTCTAGACTTTTGTAAATGTATTTACGTGTTGATGTTCATACTGATTTTATGGAAGTGTTCACTTTTTTGTGATGTGTCACTTCTCTTGAGACCCAGAAGGAAATCTAAGTCACAGGTGGGGATCTGACTCACTTCGTATTTAGGGGAAAATGTAAGAGGTGAGGCTGCCTTCCCGTGACAGAATGATTAGGGTGCCATGTTTCCTTGTCAAAAAGCTTGTTTTGGTAAAACAAAGAAATCCTTTTCAATCCTGGTGTTCATAATGTTACCATTGCATGTCAACTGTGCTGTGTCCTATATACACCCTGGTACTTTATACCAGTGCAATTAGAATCCATGCTAATCAGTGCAGTCACTTTACTTAGTTCTTAAAATATCTAGACTATAGCATTATAGACTTATCATCACTTACTGTGTTACTCTAGACTAGAAGCTGGTAGACTGTGTGGGAAGAAGTCTTCCATGAAGGAGAAGGTAGGAATCCTTGGAATGTTTGGGTAGGAATAGGTCATGAGGGGATATTTCAGAGGTATGTGTCCTGTTGGGCTGTATGGTATCAGCCCCTAAAGTTGGGTTCTCCTCAGAGAAGGAGAAAAAAGGAAAGATACAGACAATGTTTTAAAACATTTTTTTTTAATACAAGGAACTCAAGGGTTAAATGAGTATTCTTCAAATACAGTTAAGGTATTTGTTTTTTATTGACCATGTAAATGGTACATGCCTATCCAGTCATTATCAGTCTTGCTCATGGCACAGATAAAATAGATAAGAAGCAGCTCCTGTTCTGAAGGTTTTGGAAAGAAGAATGACTTTGTCAGAATTTTGGTTCACATCTGCATTCTGACACAGTGATGTCATTTCTCTCTCTGTTGGTTTGTGATACTTATCTGCTTACGCAGATGCTGGGTAGACATAAGAAGAATTTCTTTCACTTTATTGGTTACCTAAGTATGTGGATTTAGGGAAGCATCATGAAGTAGTCATTTCCAAATTTCTCTTTTCATGACACTTTGTTAAAACATCTTTGAGGAAGTTCAAGATATAAACAATGAAGGTAGAGCTCCAATTTTTAGAAGAGGCACAGTGTAAGTGCAGAAGGGTCCATAGCTCTTTGGCTTCACCTTGTGAAAGTCATTGTCATACTTAGTCAATGAGTCGGTCAACAAATATTTATCCAATAATTACATTAGCAGACATGGCCCTTGCCTGTCTGGAGCTTACAGTCTACACCAGAAAGCAGGCACTAAACACATCACACAAATGAATGCATACTTTCACACAGAGGTAAATGCCCTGGAGAGAAAGAATGAGCTAACAAGCTAGATAATAACAAAATACTTAACTTTAGGTTGAGAGGTCAGTGAAGGGTTTTCTGTGGTAGCGTCACTGAAGCTGAGCTTCAAAGGATGAGTACAGTTGAGCCAATGGAGAGATGGGAGAGGAGGTTCCAGGCAGAGGACCCTGTACATGAGAAGCTCCTGAGAGCAGACAAATTTGCTGGTATTAAGAGATTTGGGGTCAGATAGCCCTAGCCTAGGCATTCCTTTCTATGTGTGGCAGCTCTCTGCCTCCCGTCAGGCTACCTGTCCTCTTTGTACCTCAGTAGCCTCAGTTGAAATGTGAGGCCACTAATATCCCCTTACAGTGTTGTCCTAAGGATGAAAGACGATTACGTAAAGCAGTGGCACAAAGTAGAAACTGTGCTAGCAAGAGCATCATCATCATTCTTTTTATTTGACTATTTTAGGAGTCTTTTTAATGTTGTTTCTTAGTGAACCCAGTTGTGTTTTGTACTGGAGTTGGGGTGGGAGTGACATTTTTTGGAAATCAGAGCAGGAAATTCTCTTTATATTTTGAAAATAATTAGAATCAACACAAACCAAAGTAAAATCACCTTTATAGCCTTGACATGGTCACCTACTTTTTTTTCATCTAGTAGGTTTGAACGTGGGTCTGCAGTTCAGAAATGGGTTGTATTCAGTTTCATCCTTTCTGTTTCCTCCGTCTTTAGAGTAAACTTGAGGGTAATGTATTATCTCTTTGGTTCTTGCCTTGGTGATAATGTGTCAAAATCAAAATCCATAAAGCTTAAGGAACACCAAGTGTGCCGTTCTGTTCTTGCACTGCTGTGGGAAAATGGGATCTTTGAGTCTGAGAACTTCTTGCCTGAGAATGCAGGTTGGACTTCATGGAGAAGGGTCTTCAGGTGGGCGGTGACACTTGGGGTAAGCACTGCGCTGATGAGCACAGTGCCTGCTCTGGATTATGATCTAGATCTTATAATGAGGCAAAGAGGACAGGAGAGGGAGGAGACATCCCTGGCATTACTAATTGTATTGTACTTTCATTCTCTCAAAAAAAAAAAAAAAAGTCCCCTTGAGAATCAAAAAATGTTCCTACTCTTTCACAGTGAAGAGATGAACATATTTCCAGAAATGATATGAAAATTGGTTCAGTATGTTTCATACGTGACAATCTCTTAATTTTTAAAAACAAAGATCATTTTCTGATTTCATGAAAAATCGTATATTGTGATAATCATTAACATATTCCACCCTCTTAATTGCCAATCATTCTTGTCTCATTCTGAATATATTCATTTGAACGTTGCTTGCCTAAGTCTTTCCATTAACAAGCAAAACAAAACAAAAATCTTGAAAAGCCATTAAAATCATCCATCACTCTCATGTTACATTCATATATTAATTCTTTGAATAAATATTTACTGAGCACTCGCAGTGTAGCAGGCTCCGAGTTTACTGAGCACTCATGATGTACCAGGCTCTGAGGCAGCTTCGAGGATAAAACACAAGCAAGACCCCGGTAACTCTGGTCTGTATTGTCAAAACCTTACCAGATCTCAGGCAGCGTCTTTTGACGTAAAGGTGTGCTTCTGTTTTTTCTCTTATTGTTGGTGTGCAGCTTTGACTATGTATGACATCTCTATCAATGTTTTGATGATGTTAAAGGTACAGAGTGATGATATACCACTTCTCTTTTTTTCAGAGTATTTCAGTAGCCTGCACAATTCTGGTTATAAAAGGGCACAGATACTTATATAATAGAAACTATTATAATAAAAACTATTTGCCCATATCTTTCATAAAGCATAGTTTTCTCACTACACAGGAGATGTTTGTGTGTGTATAGTTATTTATGTGTGTGTATGTATGTGCATACATTGTGTATGTGTATAAATGTAGATACACATTGTAGAAAATTAAGAAAGCATGTAAAACCCCAAAGAATAAATTTACATGCAATCCTACTTCTGAGAAAACGTCTATTCACATTTTGAATTATAGCTTTTCATTTTTTTTGTTTCTAAGAGATTATAGTAAAGAACTAATTTAAAAACTTTATTAAGCCCTATGCATAACAAAATGAATGATAGTATTGTTTCTAATAGCCCAAAGTTTGAATCCAACTGTAATAAATCAGAGTTACTCAAAGTTTGGTCCATTTTCTGCTTTTCATTATTCTGTATATAGGTGTGGTGTATGTGTGTTGGGGCGTGGTACTAACATTTATTCAAGTCTTTCTTACATTCTAGGTGCTGTTAGGCCAGGTAGACATGTTTTCTCATTGAATTATTCCATCCACCATTGGGGGCTAGTTATTTTACTGTTGGTGTGCAGCTTTCACTATGTATGACATCTATGTCAATGTTTTGATGGTGTTAAAGGTACAGAGGGATGATGTACCACTTCTCTTTTTTCAGAATATTTCAGTAGCCTGCACAGTTATAACCAGTTTACAGCTAAAGGGACCTTGAAGCTCAGAAATATTAAGTGACTTACCCATGGTCCTTCAGCTAATAAACGAAAGAGTTGGGGTTGCATGTACATTAATAATATTTTTTAAAAATCCCTTTTATCAAGGTTGTCTTTTTATTATCTAGAGAATTCCATATATTTCCAGATGCTTGGCAGGATGTGGATAAATTTAAAATTTGACATTATTTCCCTCGGAAGAAGCGCTTTGTAATATGTGAAGTGTTATTTTTTTGGTTTGGTTTTTTTAACCAATCTTTTTGTAGAAGTACTATTGAACTGGTCCCACTGTTTACTTGGAACTCCTTAGAAGGCCAGTTATTTTGATGTTAGGGCATGCTCCCTGTCCCAGATGGTGCTGCTGGAGAGAATGGATTTCTGGCTTAGGCAGCATGGACAGCCATGTCACCCCGCCTGCAGCTCTGCCACAGCACTAAGCATTCCATGAATGGAATGAGGCACACACATGGCCTCTACTAAGTGGTTTTCCTACAAAGCATAGTGAAACTGCAGCACTTGGTATCTTAACTAAGACACTAAAGTCTGTCGTAACAGTGCTCTTTTTAGCACCTATTCACAGTTTAGTAAAAGCAGCTCCATAGCTATCCTTACAGACTGAGTTGTAAAATGTCAGACCTTGGGCCTCACAAACAGGCCGGTTTCATTGGCTCTGTTTTCAAAGCATTTGTTTATAATCATCTTACTTGTGTTACCTTTCCTGCATGTGGCAAATGCTGCCACACCCCCATCAAAGGACGTGTGTAAAAGTAGGGTCAATCTCCTTGTCCTTTCATGCATTAAAATTTTCTCATGGAAACCATAAAGGCTATTCTAAAAACCCTTCTATAAACTACAAATAAGCCCATAAGATCTACTTGAATGTCAATACATTAAATGCTTAATATACGTACAAAGACCAAAGTGATGTTTGCTTTTCTATGGTTCCCTTCTAAAATTCCACAAAGTCTTTCAAAGTAACAACCACAAGGAGTCGTAAGCACATGCCTCATCTATATGTCACCTAATCGCAGGGGTGCTGTGTCTTAGAGTGTGCCGTGCATAAAATCACTGGATCAGCACATGCCTCCAGCAGTTTAGGATATTTACGATAGAGAAGAAGAATGAGGTAAATTAGGATATAGCTCTGGTTTTGGTTTTAAATTTCCTATATTTTACAAGTCCAAGTTATTCGTTTGCCATCCTGACAAGGTTTAATATTCAAAATATGGGCTCGAAGCCCCTGTGAGGGCAATCAGCTATTAACTATGCTTTCAGGTTTAGTTTTTAAAGAGTTTAAAAATACACTCATTAATTTGAATTGCTACTATTGCAATGTCCATTTTTTGAAAATTTTACTGCCTGAGCTATTGACCAGATAACCATGAGCAAAAACACTTTCCTGGGATCTGCTATACAGATCATGAGCCTCTGTTGCTCCTTTTATTCTATAAGGGGAAAGGGGCCTTAGGAACTGTTAGATTTTTAGGAAGAGTGTTTTTTTTCCTTTCAGCAAAAGCTTTTTTTTTTTTTCCCTCTACCCTTCTCCTCAAATATCAATATCCAAAAAAGCATTCACTTATTTTAGAAAAGAAGAAAGAGAAAGACAAAACAATTTCCCCCCTAAAGGTATGAAATGTTAATGTGGTAGGAGAATTTTTAGCGAAGAATTCTGAATTTCTTCCTTCCTGACACTGGAGGCAGGGTTGGATTCATTTAGCATGTAAGGGCCTAGAAAAGAGCTTGTTTCAAATCCTCAACCATCCAGGGCTGGCTCAACCAGGGCGCCCTACAGCAGCAGCTGAGAGGTTAATGTTACCCACAGCTCTTCTCCGGAAAGCAGAGGAGTAATTCCACCTTCAGAGGGTGACCTGTTGGCACTCCCTCGCTCATCTTGGTATAAACAACACATAGGGAGTGGGTTATTTGTTGGCAAGGTATATTTCTATGGGAGGCAGGGAGCAAAAGAAGAGGCAATAAAAAGAGACTTAGATAGTTGAAAACTACAAATCTCAACATGGCAAGCATTCAGAGCATGGTAACTGGCCAAGAAGAGGAATCTTAAGTGCACAAACATGTCTGATCTCTCAGACTCTTCAGGTAGAACCTCAATGGGGCGACATCCTGCTGCATTTCACCAGCATATTCTCTAGACCTCAAAGAGGAACCCTCCCTGGGTTTCTGTTCAGCCTCCCTCCCTGCGATGCTCTTCGCAGACCTCTCTTCAGTGCTTCTTCCTCACTTTTCATTCATCTCCTTTTACATGTTTATTTCAAGACTGGAGCCTTAAAATATTAGATCTTGTCAGGACAGCAAATGCAAACCAGACAAACCACTACCGTTCAATATGTTTCATTCTCCTTTTAATCACCCAGGAATCTGTCACTGCACGACAGCGCTAAGGGGCACCTGGAAACATCCAGCTAGGCTTTATGTTGTCCTGGTGAAGGTCAACGTTGCACATCAGCTACAGCAGAGACTGGCAGGCAGGTAGCATGTGGTCTCTTCTGAGAGCTGCAGAGACCGCGGGCTTTGCATTTCCCACATAAAGAATGATTGTGCCCTCAGTTTTCCTGTGCATGGAACTGATGTGCAATATTAAGTCACATTTAAAAAAAAGATGATTTTTCCTTCCATAATGAAAAATCCTCTAGAAAAGACAATTATTTCCCTATTTAATTCATTTTTGGGAAATTGGCTATGGGATGCTAAAGAACAATTAAACATCATCAGAAATTGAAGGTTTTTTTCAAGTGCAAAACTAGTTCTGTTTTCCCAATATGAGTGTTAGAAGTATGTTTGTAAAATGCCTGTGAAGACCCATGGAAAGCTGGTAACAGGTGGACTTGCGAATTTCCCCACCCCAGCTGAGGAATATCTGTCACTAGTATCACCAATGAGGGAGAAATCATATTGGCAAATTTAGTACTAGGTTAGAACGAACTTTTTAAACTGAAAATCTGACTGTGGGCTGACCGTGGCCTCCGGGTCCTGTATCACCCAGGCCAGTCCAAAGTCCCAGCTTGTTACCACCACCCAGGTTTTCTGGGCTCCAGCCCTGCCTGCTGAACTCACCAAGCTCTTCTCTGCCTCAGACTCTTAGCACATGCTATTCTCTCTGCCAGTAACGAGCTTCCCAACACTTGCTGTGTCACTAATTCTTACTCATTCCTTAGGATTGAGTTTTAATGTCACTTTTTCAAGCAGGACATCTTTGAACTCTAGTCTTCTTTAGGTCTCCCCATTATCCATCTTTGTTACTTACAGTATTTCTTCCCATAGAGCACCTATCTCAACTGTGGGCGTGTAGCCATCTGGGAGGTTATCATTGTCTCTCTGGCTAGGTTGTAAGTTATCAGGGAAGGGTCGTTCTGCTTCCTTGTTCATCATTGTGTCTTCAGCACCTAGCACAGAAGTATCAAAATAAATATTTGCTAGCCGGATGGGTAGAAAATTGATAGATGGAAGAATGAGTGGTTGAAAGATTAAATGAATGGAAGAATAAATGAAAGAATGCAAGAGTGTTTAGAGTAATCTAGAACATTGTTTTGGTTTTTACACAATTCGCAATCTCACTCAAGTCAGCTTATTTTATAAGATTAAGAGATAGATGTATTCATCCCTAGAGAATGTTCTGCCAGATGCCAGAGAAATCTATCTGCTCGCTACCTGAGTATAAGATTTCTACCAAGAGAAGAGACCAGATGGGCACACTGCCTTTCTGGAAATACTTGTTTAACATATAACTGCCATATTCACCTTAGTCTTTGTCCAATCCTAAGATTAAATCATTGAAGATAAATATTATGTCTCATTGACATGTATACCATTTGTTACATTCAGAATGTCATGCTCCAATGTCATAAATATTGTGAACATGCTCTTTTTTCAATGAATACAACTATAAACGAGGATCTGGGGATGAATGGAATTTCACTGATACAATACAAATACTGGCATTTCTCACATAAGGAAAACTGTAAAATCCCCTATTTTTGACCCATGAAATGGGTCTCACTGATTATTTCCCTGACAGAGAGTTCTCTTTGTCCTTAGGTTGTGAATGCACAGAGAGACTATGTTAAAACATTTTTTCTGTGCATCTATTGTTTCACTACATTATTTTCTTTTATGAATAAGCCAAGGAGGGATGTTTGCCTCTCATAAATTTTTTATAAGAACAATTCCAGTGAAAGAAACCACAGATGTTACTGCCAGTTTAAGTTTCTAACAAACTACTCTTCCAGTCCCATATGAGTTTCCAAGTTGAAAGCTTGTAATGCTTGGAAATTTCATGGAGATTCCTGCATTTTAGCTTTGGAATGTTTACCAATCAGAAAAGCACATTCTTATTTAAGCCTAAGCAATCACATAGTGCTCAATGTTTGCTTAAGATTAACCTCTGCTACTTTAGTCCTGTCCAGTATCTTGCCTTTCTTTGCTTACTTTTTTCCAAATGTCTCCAGTTTTCCATCAGATTCTATGCTGCCTTGATTTGGAGGGTATCACAGACACGAATGCCTGGTATGAAATGTGGCACTCATCACATTTGTCTCTCCTCTGAGAAAGTTACTTTCACTACTGGACCGTTAGCTCCTTGCAAAGGTAGGATTCATGTCACCTTTGCATTCCCCAGTACTTCTATTACAACTGCAGTCTCGATAGTGCTTGGCATTGGTAGATTAAGATAAACTATCATTTTTTTGTTGTTGTTGAGTCGTTTTTGATCATAATTTCATATCATGTATTTTGTGAACTATTGGAATGCATATACAATTGTTGCTTCTTAATATAGTGGGGAAAATGGTGATTAGGAAGCGGGTATATTCACGTCTGGTAACACTTTGATATATATGATCTGTATTACAGTGAAATGTATCATATGACTTTGATAGGCTTCAGGGAAAAATGGATTTTTCTCTCACAATGATAAAGAAGTGAATGGTTTATACATGCATCGTCACGGGTACACACATAACGCTAGGTTCAAGGACTATAGATAAAAGCCAGTACAAGGCCTATTCTTGAATGATTGCTCTTGACCTTGTACGCTCTTACCTGGGAATGTTTGTGTATCCCAAGTTTTTACTCTTTTTAAGCTATAAAAGTGGATTTCTACCTCACCTCATTACATTTCGAAACAGGGCAATTTAGAATTAAATAAAAATTCAGAATCTGGCTTGATTTTGCAAACTGTATTATAAATCTTATGTAGATACCATTTTAAGTTCTCTTTATGTACATTTCTGCATCTGTTGACTCAAAAGTCATTAACCTTTCTTTTTTTAAAAACACTTCAATTTTATTTTTAATTGATTAGATAGTACAGTCACATAGTATAAAATTTAAGAGGTACAAAGTAGTAGATAGTAATAAAGTATAAGTCTCCTTTCCCCTAGCTACCCAGTTGAGGTCCTTGGAATTAACCACTGCTGTGACTTACGTATCCTTCTAGAGTTGGTTTATTCTTATGCCTGCTTACACATACACACACATTCCACATACATGTGTATGTGTATTTAAATCAGGATGTATTTTTTAAGTGCAAATGGTAGCATATCATATACCCTACTTTGTACTGGCTTTCACTTTAGAGTATATGTCTAATCCTTTCTTTTTCACCTGGATCAAATATTTGTTTTTCCAGTGACTTTCCATTCATGAGGTCATGTGAATATTTGTTGCAGGTTTATTCAGTTATATTGTATGAAACTCAGATAAGCTGTTAAATGACCCTATGATCTAAGGTGTTGCAATATTTTGTTTACTTCATTTCAAAAGTAAATAGGAATCTGGCTTCTGTCCACTGAGAGTCAGAGTCTGTATGATAATCCTTACTTCCAGCGTCAGCTTCTGACATGTCAGGCAAGACTAAATACAAAGCCAGTTTAGTAGGCTGCCTACAGAAATTTGGCAAATGAAACAAAAAATGCCTATCATTTCTTTCTTTTTATATTCTGCCTACTTTTAACAACAAAACATAAAACAAAAAACACCCTTATTTTCACTTCAGACATGTTGACCCTATTGATTTTAGTCAGATTAACTTACTATTAATAATTTGTGTCACCAATGTCTCCTATCCTGAACTTTTAGAAATTCTCAGGTTCTCTGTTTATATGCTTAGAATAATCTTCATCACATAATTTTATGTTAAGAATCAATGTCATGGCTAATCTTCTTGCTTATTCAGTATATATACGCATTGTCTATGAAATGCTCTGATGG
Organism: Saimiri boliviensis; assembly: GCF_048565385.1. NCBI lineage: Eukaryota > Metazoa > Chordata > Mammalia > Primates > Cebidae > Saimiri > Saimiri boliviensis. The sequence continues at coordinate 171,228,532 of NC_133450.1, forward strand.
ATAAGATTAAGTAGCTTTTCTTTCACATAGTTTTTCTGTTTCTTATTGATGTCTCATTTTTTCTGAACTCCCGTAACATTTATTTGCTTCTACCACAAACCATAGCAGCTTCAGTTTACTCCCTGTGAAGTGATACTACAAACTCTTTCTCTATGTCACAAAATTGATGTGAAGATCAAACAGGGATAATGTATGTGAGATTGCCATCATAAACCACAAAGAACTCTGCAGCTATAAAATATTAGTGGTCCATTTCCTTACACGTGGACTGGAACTAGGCTCTAACAGCTTTATGTGAAAAAATCTTGTTTCCTGTACAAAGAGCAAGTTAGATGCCCCTAGAGAAGCTGGGATTGTGCTATATGCACTATACATATTGCATTCAGTACTAATTGAAATGAATTTGTCTGAAGTTAGTGTCATATGGTTTCAGAACAAGTTCTACTTCTCTGTCTCTTACAAATCATTTTTTAAATACGTATTTCACAGAGATCAGTTTGGGACCAATTTAGTTGAGCCCATGCAATAGATAAAGTGCATTAGCAGTTTCAAAATCTCCTGTAATAGAAATACTTTGAATCTCCAGGTGGTGTCTTCAATTTTCAATAGCAAAATGATTGAGCATTTGTACAAAGGATCTGAAGATCAACGAAAGACTGCACAGTGTTTGTTTTGGCGTTTACTTGGAGAAAGGATGAAGGAAGTACAAGTTGCAGTGCAGTGAATTGAGGGCCAGCCCTAAGCTATACTCAGCCATCTGATTCACTGGTTTAGGAGTGCATTCATGCTCAATGGTGGATTTAAAAAACAGGAAGAATGGGTATTTTATGACCCACATAAGTTTCCTAAAGTATTTTATTTTTATTTTCTGAGTATTTCAACCTTAGTAATTCAATTCCTGGAACATTTCAGGTTTACAACATTTTCTTCTCATTGAAAAATGTCATGAATGACTTGTATAGGACTGTTAGAGAATATGCTCATTTTATGCAGATCTTTTCAGGTCAAGGTAAATCTAAGTTTGATATTGAGTTAAAATTATTTGGTTACTAAACATTAAAATAGCTTGCAGAATATCACAGAATGTACTTGGATGCTGTTGCTAATGTGACTGAATAAATACCATAATAAATATATTTATAGAATAAAAATGCATATGAGTAAAATTGTACCATAATCAATTATCCTTTTATTTGGCAAATATGTAACCAAAGATTTTTCATATGTAGGCTATCTAATAGGTTTTGAGACATCTACCTTTAATTGTAAATGAGATAAAGAAGAAAATTAGAAATTTGTAAGAGGAATAAGAAATCATTTTGGACAGTCTGAGTAAGGAGAACAGTCATAACATAAATATTTGGAATTAAGGAATCACACAAGATTCTAAAAATTTTAAAGTGCATGATTGAATAATTATATTTTATCCTTTCAATCTGTGGGGCATAATGTTGGCAGTGAGAAACAATTCTACTGCTTTGGAAAATCCAACTTTTTAAAAATGATTTTTTGACTTTTTCCCTCTGATTTATGGCCGGATACTTTGATGAAACCTTCCATTAAATAGATACTTGCTAATATGATCACCTCCTTTGTTTTTCTAATTTTCTTAAATTTAATATCATTTTGTTTCTTGGTTGTTGAAAAGAAACTGTTTTGCATGGCATAGTATGCCAAGAAAAATTAACTTTATTAAATAAACTCAAGTAACACACAGTATTCCTATTACATAAGTTTTCATATCACAAAAAGTAATAATAATAAGTCTGTTGCCAGGTGTGGTAGCTTATGTCTGTTATCCTGGCAAGTTGGGAGGCTGAAATGGGAGGATTGCTTGAGGCCAGGAGTTTAAGACATAGTGAAAGACTCTGTCTCTAAATATATATATATATAAAGTTAGTTGGGCATAATGATGTGTGCCTATAGTTTCAAAGACTTGGGAGTCTGAGTTTGGAAGATCACTTGAGCCCAGGAGTTCAAGGTTGCAGTGAGCTATGCTCATGTCACCAAACTCCAGCCAGCAAGAGCCCACTATTAAATTTTTTTTTAAAGTTCATATGTACATCCTTCTATTTTTTAGGAGTAAACTAAGGGCAGCCTTTAGTAACCAAGAGGAAAATACTGTATTCTGAAATGAATAACTAAAATCTCTTTCCTCTTTTATATAAACATGTTTGTGAAGTATTCATTTTCAGTGTTGGAAGAGGATACAGAGAATTCATTGTTCAAAACAGGCACAATTCAGTGTTCTTTTCTGTTAGTGAGGTGAATGCAGGAAGGGCCATGTTGACTAGGACCCGTCAGCATGGCGGGCAGCCAGTCACTCACAACAGGTCGGTGATGCTTACTGTATACCACAAGGAAGAGCTCCTGAATAATTCCCGCAGGCAGCATACTTCCGTTTTGTTCATTTAAACAAGTAATTGGGACAAGTACACTAGAATCATCTGCCGTGCATACAAGTCTTTGGGCTGAGTGATTTGGCTGTCAAAACACACCCTCCTTTCCTGCAGCCTCTGCCTCTTGCTGTTGCAGAGACGTTTGGCTCTGCACCTCCTTTATGAGTGGGTGTTCTGCACCAGAGCCAGCTTCCGATTTCCGCGCCGGTTTAGAATCAACAACCACAGGACTCACATTTTACCCCCCCATTGCCTCCCTCCTCTCCCCTCATTTATGGTACCGTGTATATTTTTATGAGTCACCTCTCTTTCTCAAAGTTAAAAACAAATAAAAGAAATAGGAAACATAGATGCTCCTACTGTTGCTCCATATGGAAACCCACTTTCTAAGCAAGCAAGTTGTAGATCTGGGAAGCACACATTGCTGTCCCAAGCTTCGCCCTGGGAGTGTGCAGCTGGATGGGATCCTTTATTCAAAAGAGCAAGGAGAAGAGTGTGTGTTGGGGCGTGTTGCACCATGGAATGATCAATGTAGTCTGTAGGGACATGTAGAGAGAACTCTGCACAATGTTAATCTCCTCCATCTCAGATGATTCTCAGCCTCTCGAAGTAAATTCATGGTAGCCTTGCAGAGCCGCTTGGAATTTGCGAACTTAAGTTTAGATGAACTTTCTGGCCGTTTCTTTTGCTGCTTGCAATTTAAGAGTTCTATTTCATTAGAGTTAATTCCAAAAGGCTGTCTGTAGGAACATAAAGTGGAAGTCCTGTTACCTTCTGGAACTACAGTTTCTTTATTCACTTTTAAGACTTTAACAAATTGCTTTGGATATAAAGTGTTTGACAGCAGGGACTCTCTCTCCTTTATATATGCCCTATAATGTAAACCTAATATGTGAACATTCATAAAGAGGTAGATGGGTTGATGAAAGAATTATTACATGTAGCTTAAATTAATGATTAATAACTGGATTTCTGTAAAATCCCATTGGCTTATTTGCTCCCTTTAATTTGTAAATTATATCCTTTTAGACAGGGTTATAAATAATTAAAATTTTTATATACTTAGAAAACATAGATGTTACATATGCTAATCTTTTCTTTGAGTAAAGTCATTGGAACACAATATTAAATATCAAATGTGATTGTCTGTTATGATAACTATATCACCGATATTCAAAGATTGATTCAGAAAGCAGCATTTGCTGAGAACTTTTTTTTTTTTTTTTTTTTTTTTTTGGTGGGCTCTGAATAAATCTGGGAACACAGAAAGGGTTGAAAAGGTTCGGATTTTTATTAAATATGTTTGAAGCAATTCAGTACCTTGGGGAAAATAACTTCAAACTTCCAAGAGCTTCTCTGCAGCTGGGAAAGTAAATTTGTAGGAAACTTTTTTGATGGTTAGCTCCAAAACATGAACCCTGGCTCTGTATACTACACTGATTCACGTCTTACCCAGAGGGACAGATTCAAATCTCTGTCAGGATGTACATGTAAGGATTTCCTGTACACAGAGATGAAATAAGCTGTTGTGTTTGCTAGCAGTTTCTAGTCATAGAATGAGACTGTGTGTCTTCAGGGATTTAGGTTTTCATCTTTAATAAGTGTGGATGAACTCATGGGGCTTAATTACTCTCTTATTGAAGTTCAATCATTTGCATGTCCTCTTTATAATTATTTCCATTTTTATGGACTATTATAATTTTGATGTATGTCATTAAATCTGCTTACTTTGTAATTCAATTAACTTAAAAGTGAACTTTTTATCACTACCATAAGTGAAAGGTAGTGTCACAGGCTAGAGATGAAAATTAATTGTAAAAATGAGCACAGGGGTAATAAAATGATGTCTTTAAATTCTAGCTATATGCTGTTGTCTGCCCAAGTCTCTGTGCTTAAGGTTAGTTTGCTCTTTGTGAAATGGGAAGTTCTCAAGTGTTAGAAAGGGCTGGGTGCGGTGGTTCATGCCTGTAATCCTAGCAATTTGGGAGCCTGAGGCAGGTGGATCACCTGAGGTAAGGAGTTTGAGACCAGCCTGGCCAATATGACAAAACTCTGTCTCTATTAAAAATACAAAAATTAGCTGGGCATGGTGGCAGGTGCCTGTAATCCTAGCTATTCAGGAGATTGAGGCAGGATAATTTCTTGAACCTGGGAGGCAGAGGTTGCAGTAAGCTGAGATCACACCACTGTGCTCCAGCCTGGGACAGAGCAAGACTCCATCTCAAAAATAAAAAAAAAGAATAGCACCACAATGACAAGTTCTCCTTTATTTAATCAGAATAGTTGAAAGAAATGATAAATAAGCTTATGACAATGTGATACGATGTTATGTAATATAGTGTCACTGTGTTCTTTCAAATCATCTTGCATAAATCCCCAAAACAATTTGAGTATTCTTAAAATCCTAAGTACTGTCAGTTGTAAGGCATCCCAAGTCTTGAGAAATACTGCTGTATAATAAAGATTTTGACACAGAGACTGAAGCATCACTAACATAAGTTATATAATAAGTTTCTCATATTGCTAGGATGCTAGCATCACCAGGATAACTAGTGTTCAGTTAAACAGAGAAAGATAGTTACAAATATTTATTTAATTTAAGACTCAGAAAGTGGGGTTATTTATATCTAATTAACTTTAAGGTGATTTAAAAATATCTAAAATAATCTTTATTATTTTATGCATCTATACTCCATCCCTTTTGAAAATATGTATTTATATAATGTGTACCTATATGTACAGAATGCATGTGATTATTAGATGACTAGCTCTTAACTAAAATGCTGTTTTTATATCTTTAGGTAATTAACAACTGCTGCTCATTTAGGTATTTTTTTGAAATATTTTGTTGGTGTTTATTCCCTTAGTTTTAACAGCAATTCCAGGTGAGATTTAAACAGAATTTCATGGCTAGGAAATCTTAATAAAAATAGCAGTGGGTTCCATGAACAAGCTGTTAGATTAAAAATACAAGTGATTAAGGGTTAGCCTGACTCTTTAGATTCCAATCCCAGCTCTACTGTTATTAGCTGTGTAAATTTCATCAAGTTATTTAATCTTTTTATGCTAATTTTCTCATTATTAAGGTCACAATAGTAATGATGATGCCTACTTTATTTGTTTTACTTATTTAAAGAGTTGATATGCATAATGCATGGAATAACACCTGGCATACAGTGAGAATTCGAAAACGTTAGCCGACACTCTTCTTCCTCCACTTCCTCTTCCTCATCCTAGAGGGCCTTTGGCCATATTATGAGATGAGAAATATGAAAGCATAAAATGCCACATATTGCATTGAAACCATAGTCATTGTGCTCTTACTGTCTTTAGCGAGTTTAAGTAGTGGGCAATTTAGTTATAAAACATTCCTGATTTTGAGAATTACGGTCATGTTAATTTGTATTCCAGTTTTCCTGAGGCCATTACCTAATATGAAGAGATATTATTCACAGTCAGGATGGAGGGGCAGTGAAATACTCAGCAGAGAGAGCTATCGGCAGCACTAAGCTTTACAACAGCAGCCGGGCCTAGGAACTTGGAGAGTCTTGTCTGGAGGCGGTGATTAAAAGCTTGTAAAATAAGATCTATGGAGGAAGGCTAAAGAAATTTGGATTGTTTACCCTGGAGAAGAGAAGACTTAAGGGTGATTTAATGCTGTTATTGAAGCATAAGAGGGTTCTTTTCTAGAGCCCCATGGTAAGCTCTTCTGTAGCTCTCCTGAGATCCAAACAGGAGGGGGTGGGCTGACAGTGAGCGCGGAGGATTTGGAGTAGGCAAGAAAAGCATTCAACAGGAGGATTTTTAAAAAAAAACAATTTGAAAGGGAGACACTGTGTAAGTTAGGTTTTTGGAAGTTGTTAGTAACAATAATAGCCATCTGAAGTGGTTTGGTCTGGTCCTGCCTGGAGGCGTAGTGATGGGGTATATTGGCCAAGAAGGTACTTCCTATGAGTCAGTAAAGGCTGGCCTACTCCACCCTCAGAAATGGACTCTATATTAAGATAACAACTTTTCCCATCAGTGAGGGTGTAAGTGCAATTGGGCCTCTGTATCTGTAGGTTGCACATTTGTGGATTCAACCAACCACGGCTCACAAATAGTCAAAAAGAAAAACAATTAAAAATAACAATACAGCAATAAGAATAATACAGTGTATCTGCTATTTATATAACATTTACCTTGAATTAGGTTTTATAAGTAATCTACAGATAATTTAATGTGTACAGGAATGTGTGTGCAGGCCAGATGCAAATACTAGACCATTTTATATAAAGGATTTAAGCAGGTATGGATTTTGCTATTCACTGGAGTATAAGAACCAATCCCCCATGGATATCAAGGAACAAATGTACCTCAAAATGGTAAACCTCATAACCCAGTTTTCCTAAAGAGAAACACAAACCGTGCAGAGGTTTTCAGCTGGAGCCATGACTAATGTGTCGCCCTGGGTCCTTCTGGAAGTTTTTAATGTTGTGAATCTAGAAATTTTAATATATTTAACAAGTTTTCACCGAAAGCACTCTATTGTGGCAGTAACTGCGCTAAGTTCTAAGGTTATAAAAGCAAGTAAGATGCATCCTTTGCCATCAAGAAGCTCACACTCTGCCTAAGGCAGTGTGTGAAAGCGTAATTACAGAGTGGTGTGGTGTTTGCCATAGGAGCACTTTGCTCTGGGACTAGAGGAGGTTACCTAACTTGGACTTGTAAGTCAGGAGAGTTTCCAGTGGAGGTGGCCCTTGAGGTAAATGTATAAAGATAAATAGGAGTTTACCAGATGGATTTAAAAAGAAAACAACAAAATGGAAGATGAATCAGGCCTAGAGAAGAGCATGTACAAAGATAGGAAGATACAAGGAAGAATGGATGGTTACAATAGCTAACTGTGTGTTTAAAACAGCTCTATCAATACATGACTCACCGCTGATACGTAGCTATCGGGCAGCTGAAATGTGATGTCTGAATTAGGATGTGCTTAAGTGTAACATACACACCAGATCTCAAAGACTAAGCACAACAAAAGAATATGTTTCATGTTTAACTTATGACATGTTGAAATTACATTTTGGCTGGGCATGGTGGCTCACGCCTGTAATCCCAACACTTGGGGAGGCTGAGGTGGGCAGATCATGAGGTCAAGAGATCAAGACCATCCTGGCCAACATGGTGAAACCTCGTGTCTACTAAACATACAAAAAAATTAGCTGGGTGTGGTGGCATACGCCTGTAGTCCCAGCTACTTGGGAGGCTGAGGCAGGAGAATTGCTTGAACCTAGGAGGCAGAGTTTCCAGTGAGCCAAGATTGTGCCACTGCACTCCAGCCTGGCACCTGGCAATGGAGTGAGACTCTGTTTCAAAAATAATAATAATAATAATAATAATAATAATATTTTGAATATTTTGAGTTGAAGAAAATATGTTATATAACTAATTTCACGTATTTTATTTTAATTTTTAAAAATGAAGTTACTGGAAGCATTTAAATTATATATGTGGCTCACATTTTATTCACAATAAAAAGTACATATTGCACTGCAACCTGTTATATACATGCATACATACACATACATTGAAAATGCAAACACTGAAACAAAAGGCTCGTAAGTTTACCATTATGCTTTGCAGCACACTCTGATATTGCCTATTCTATTCTATTTAATATTGCTTTAATGCTGGTTGAAACTCATTAACTTGATTTCAAAGCCCACTTATGGGTCAAAATCTATAGCTCTAAACACATTAACGTATCATCTTACTCCTAATGTGGGCTTTATTTTTTAGCTGCTGAAGTGTTTGTTTATTTTGACAATACAGTGATCTGATTAGATATGTCTCTAGAGTCTGTCAATACATGGAGGGTGGATTGAGTAGAAGTGAGGTTATGACAGAATGAAGCCATAGTGTTGAACGTGCTATAGTAGTGCATGAGAAAGATCAGGAGGGCTCTGCACTATGGTAATGGCATTGGTGGAGCAGAGAAGAGAATCAATTAAAAGTTGATGAATAGAAAGGGAATGCTATTTAGAACATAGGATTTGGTGAGAGATTGGATGTGGGAGGTGGGAACATTGGAGTCTATAGTTGAATCTTTGGTTTCAGAGCTTGCCTTGGGGAGATAAGGAATTCAGATTTAGATGTACTGAGTGGAAACATCTGCATAAGATCTAAAGCAGACCGTTGAGTAAAGTCATCAGTGTTAAGCTTAGATGCGAGGCTACAGGTATGTTTGCGATAACCCAGTGAGTAAGTTTGGACTGAAAGTAGACTAGATAAGAGGACTGAATTCTAAGAAACACAAACATTCAAAGAGCCAGCATAACCATAAAAAGGACTGGATAGGAGAGGATGGTCTGGTGAAGCCGAGGGAAGAAAGCATGCCAAGCAGAAGTGGATAGCTGGTCCTACCACAGAGGAGCCAGTGCCAGGAAAGCCCATGTGATTTGGTCTACACAGCTAATAGTGGGAGATGCTTCGGAGAGGGATGGCAGGCAACTGTGGCTGGCTGGGAAGGTAACAGAAAGGGAAGAAACAGAAATGATAGACTCATATAGTTTTTGAAGAATTTTGGCTGGGGAGGGATTGTGAAATTGAAGAAATGAGAGAGAGAAGTAGGAAATAGGAATGTATGAGTAAATAAATGAATGGTAGAAAGTGGAGGATGTAAATTTGAAGAAGTGCTTTAGACAATAAGTTTTGCTTTTTATTTTAAGAAGGAAAAGATTTGAGTATCCCTGTAAGCTTGAACTAAATGTCCCAGCTGTAAGGGATAATTTGAACATAAAATCTTTGGAAAGGATAAGAAAGCAAAGCCCCTTAGGAGGTGGAGGGGTCTTATAGCCAAACCAGAAGCCATGGAATTCATTGTGGCCAAATAAAGAGTAAAGGGTGGGGCTAGTTAGATAGGAGAGAGGAGAATGGGATGGCGTGGAGATGATGTGGGATGGGCTGCTGAACAGCACAGAAGGATTGCACGCTCACCCCACCCCGATGATCTGATACTCTGCGCAGCCGGTGGCATCAGATGATTATTGTTCAGCAGCACTCGGCAGCCCAGGTTCAGGGGCAGAGGAGAAAGGCCGACGGTTGGTTTAGGTTCAGGTTCATGCCTGGACTGTAGACTCAGAGTAGACAGGGCCAGAAGGAAAGCAAAGCAAGAAGAAATAGGGAGGGATTGGAGGCTAACGATCTGAATGAGGTCAAAGGTCAAGAATATTTGGAGGAAGAAACATAAGAGAGAGGAGACTGCAGTCACGGTTTAAGTTTTGAGAGGAGCTTTCTATGACAGAGCCTCTGTGGGGAATGGCATGTACCCAAGTTGACAATAGTCCCATAGGAACGAGTGAGCAGGCTCTAGAACTATAATTTTTTGTTTGTTGTCAGATGTTTTTGGTTCAAAAAAATTAAAGAGTTGGTCACTTCAGAGCATATCTATGGGAGCACTTTAGAATTCGTCTGGATAACTGAAAATAAGCATGTGTGGGTCTGTTTGTTTCTTAGTCTGTCAAGATATGTGGAAAAGCAAAGATTCCTGCCTTGTACAAAAGGATCTCCATGGTGAAGAAATAGTTAAGGGAACCGTAGTTCAGAATTCATTTAAAAGGTTAGTAAGTAGTTATGTTAGTGTTCCAGATTCTCAAATGTGAAAAATACTTTGTGAATTCCTAGCATATGATAAAAATGCAAGGAATGCTAATATACTCAGAGGGTAGGAATGATAAATCTAGTGGCAGGTACAAGTGAAGTGACATTTGCAAATGGCCCTTTGCTTTCATCGATGTACCTAGCAGAGCCCAAAGCACAGGAAGGGAGTATGTCGGCTATAGAGGTTTCCCTGTATCAGGGCATTTCCTCAGAAGTAGGAGATTAAGTGCTGAAGCCCGTGCCTGTACCTCAGAGTACAGCCCGTGAATTATTTGGTGCACTGTGTGTTCCAGGATGACTCAATCTGGGGAGCTTGGAAGTCCGTGCTGGAGAGATCTTGTGAAGGGTGCTGAACGATGATATTCATCAGCTGCACTTCCTATGTGTCCCATGCTACAACATGATCCTCAGCTGCTTCTCCATTAGAGAAAAAAAGACTCTTGAGTTCTGTTTTAATGTAGAACAAGCTTAATGGTTCCAAGCCCTTGACAGTGCCAGAAACTTCCTAAGGCTCTTAGCGATCCCTGGCAACTGTTAGAACAAGAACATTGCCATTCATATGTCCAAGCTTGCATTTTCCGGGTGGTCCAAAAGCCACATTCTTTGGGGATCTTACTTTTGGACCGTATTTGTCATTTTTCTTGTTTTTCAGGGAAACGATAGCTGCAAAAGCAAAAATGGGCTGATTGAAGACCTCTGTGCATATTTTTCATTACTTTAGGTGGCAACTGATGGTTTTTAGGTTTCTTACCACTCTTATGCAAAGCATGATTTTATGTGATGGCCTCATTGCTGGTGGGGGTGGGCAGCAAAAGGAATAAGACAAAGATGGCTCTCCAACGTGAGTCTTGACAGAGCAATCCATGCCTGGAGAGTGCTCCTCACCCTGCAGTCTTAGATCATTTGCCTACATCTTGCAGAGGTTCCTGAACTTAGATTTGAGAAGCTAAGACCTGCAAATATTGACCCAGTCTTCAAAACCAGCACAGCTTGCTAGTATACTATGTGAACTATGTGTAGACATATACACACTAATGTGTTTTGTATTTTTGTTTTTATTTTTTAAGTAGATGTTATTTTTATTTATTTATTTTTGAGCCAGAGTCTCTCTCTGTCACCAGGCCGGAGTGCAGTGGCATGATCTTGGCTTACCACAACCTCCCACTACCTGGTTCAAGCGATGCTCCTGCCTCAACCTCCTGAGTAGCTGGAACTACAGGCACATGCCACCACACCCAGATGATTTTTGTTTTTTCAGTACAGACTGTGTTTCAGTGTGTTAGCCAGGATGATCTCTATCTACTGACCTCATGATCCACCTGCCTCGGCCTCCCTAAGTGCTGGGATTACAGGTGTGAGCCACCGCGCCTGGCTGAGAATGTTTTCTATCTCACAAATAATGTTCCTTAAACATTGGTATCGCTAGAGGTGAATCATCATCGTATCTCTCAAAGACAACATTGTTCAGACAGAGAAAAGAAAATCTTAAACCGCTTGTATTTTTTTATCCAGATGTTTTTGTAGGGCCCACTCTTCTTTGAAGGGTTGGCACTATTGGGCTGACAATTTTCAGTGCCCACAGTGGGTGATGAAGAATAACGCAGTTTCCCAGTTCATGCTGCCAGGAACTGATGTGTAGAACTAGTCTTAGGCTTAGATAATATCCTTTGCTTTCCAAAGATGAAACGATAATTTTCCTTTCTAATAAAGATGGTATTTGTTGTCCGTTTGCAGCTTGGGGGAAGCATTAAGAATTTTTATGTACTGTCCAGTTTGATGTTCGTTCCCTATTTAGGAAGTGAGACAGCGCAGCTGATATTGAGATAGTTTCTCTTTGGGTAGATTAATAGAGTTGTCATCACAGTATTATCTTCATTAATGAAGAGCACTTAAGTTCATGACATTTCGAGAGGCCAGAACAGGCTCACCAGGCCTACCACATGCTTTCCTTTCATGCTGATTCCAGGATTACTTGTAATTCCCGGATTAAACATATTCATTGTCAGCTCTTCAGAGTAACCCCCAAAGTGCATGACATACTGCAATTCATTACTTGAATTGTGGGTCCTGTGAGGAAAAGGCTGTGTGGAGCTACATGATTCAGCCCGTGTGAATGCCCATTGAAGAGCTGCATCTCAGCTGGTTTCACTGCTTTCTACTTGTTCACGTGGACTGCTGTGAAGAGCTGCTTTATAAATCCATCTAGTTGATATTTATAGAATTGTTAAGAAGATATCTAAAGGGTCACTTATATTTACACATTTGTGGAGGAAAGTACATGCCACAGTGGTGTTTGCACTTGGTGGATTGGTGAGGGACTTTGGATGGGGTCCATTGTGCACGTGTAGAAGCAACACAGGTCTGGAGAATCAGGACACGGTCTTTCTTAGTCTTTCTTGGGTGACAATATGAATACTTTCACATATAACTAAATCATATTATTGGCATATAAAAGACATGCATGCATTTTTGATAACCTTGGAGCTGTACTAAGATAGAAGGCAACATGGTGTATTTGAGTGAGCCTCTGGCAAGTGATTAAAAAGAATAGGTTCCAACTTCTATAAATGACTGACCTTGAGGATGTCACCCAACTTCCGAGGCCTTGGCAGTGACATTTGCTAAATGAGGGCGTCTTAGTTATAACTTTAGGATCTACTTGGGGAGGGGGACTGCTACATCAGAAGCTTTCAGCCCTATTTTAGGCTAATTTGCTAAGGGTGGCTTTACACAGAAGGTTATCAGCCTGTTTCATGCCTTGCTATAAAGCTGATTTTTTTTTTTATTATTGAAAAGGGAGGGGGGCAGAAGGAAATAGGTTTGTTTATTTTTCAGTGAGTAGTCTAATTTTGGGGTTCATTTCTCATTTTTTTGCCACATCTAAGAACTCCTTATGCTTTGAGCATTGGAGACATGAGATGTAAAATCATGCCCCTCTGCCCTGGTGCAGGTCTGAGATGCCTGCCAGCTGGCCCAGGCCACATCTGCTTTAATGACAGGCAAGTCAGGCTTCCTTTTGGCTTGTAAACTGCTTGCTGAGCTTCTGTGGTCATTTCCTTTCACAAAACCAGAAATGCAATGCGGGAAGCACCATCCAGATGTCGGTGTTCTGCCAAAAGATGGAGTGCATGGGATGGAGATTCCTGCAAATAGGTGTGGAGCAGAGAAATGAAGAGTACATTGTCTGTTCTCAGGTGACCCTGCAGGAAAGGACTCACTCTATTTTGGCCATTATTTTACTTGGCAAACTTATTCATTTCACCACATTGTGTTTTCTGTTTCTTTTCTTTCTTTCTTTTCTTTTCTGATCGAGTTTCATTCTTTTAACTCAGGCTGGAGTGTAGTGGCGTGATCTCGGCTCACTGCAACCTCTACTTCCCAGGTTCAAGTGATTCTCCTACCTCAGCCTCCCAAGTAGCTGGGATTACAGGCATGCATCATAGCACCCAGCTAATTTTTGTAATTTTAGTAGAGATGAGGGTTTCACCACATTGGCCAGGCTGGTCTTGAACTCCTAGCCTCAGGTGATCCACCCACCTCAGCCTCCCAAAGTGTTGGGATTAAAGGCATGAGCCACCTTGCCTGGCCCCACCACATTGCATTTTGCACCACTGGAATGGGATGCTGTGACCAGCCAGGCACAACAAATTTATTGGAAATAAGTGTAAATTCCTTGTTTCTTTTCTACCTATATTCCTTATTTATTTTTTTCCTTCCTTCCTGCTTCCCTCTCTCCTTCCCTCACTCCATCCTTCTCCTTGTCTCTCTCCTACCCTTCCCACTTCCCTCCTTCCCTTCCTTGTATATTTCATTTATAAAACTTCTGTGAGGGGGAGGGAAAACCACTTTCCTTTGAGCCCTGATATGAATTTCTTTACTGTAATGGTAATTGAAATTTGCATCACTTCTTATATAGTCTAATGAAAACATTATAATAAGTGTTATTAAGTGTATTAAAACTTCTATAACATAAAGAAGTATTTATGTTACAATCCTATGCATTTTTGAAAAATGAAGTAAAAGAGGTCACAGTCGATGTCCAAAAGAGTTTTATCTGAGCAAAAAGAAGCCATGGTAGTTTAACACATGCGGGAGCCACTAGGACGCTGCGATTCACTCTACCCTCTCTCACCTTTCTGAAGTTTGAGGACAATGTAATAAAATGGGGTTAATGTGTGTAGTTTGAAGAAGTCAGTTTCAATATAAAAGTTTTATAAAAGTCAATTTCATTACTTTATAGCACACCAAAATCATTTAATTTTGGCATATACCCCAGCTGACTGCAGTGATTTATCCAAAAAGAAAAACAGTTACATTTATAAAGGAAGAAAAGGCAACAATCATAGCCAACATCAGAAAATGGATTAGGGAAAGAAAGTCACATCCTTGGCCCCAGGCCCACCCTTGGAGTGCTATGTAACCCCAGAAGGAGGCCAAGGCCGATTTATAGCTGACCCTGGCTTTGGGGCATTTCCAAACTGAGTGTTGAGCTAATACAGGGAAGTTCCTGCTGCGGGCAGGCCTGTGCCTGTGAAAGGTGCTCACTGAATATGTATTAATCAAATGTTAATTAAATATCAAGTCCCAAGCCAGCATTCAATTTATTTGAATTCCAAAGGAAGTAGTGTAGAGTCTATACAAATAAACACTCACTTAAGTAATAGCACCTAAATATGTTACACAATTTAAACATCACCTCAAGTTGAATCCTTGATTCAAGAATGAGGATATTAGTTTTTCTCTTTTATTAGGTTCCTGTTTGGTTTCCCTAAACAATGTGACAATGAATAATTATGACTTCCTCAAATCCTTCAAAACAAAGATCTATTCCAGTGGTTTAACCTTTTATTTTGTTTCCTTTCTTTCTATGGATAGCTAAGCCCTAATAAAATTATTGCTCAACATGGGAAATACTGGAAATCTTTTATGAAATTTAGGTCATGACCATGGTGCTGTGCTACCAGATGAATACATTTTTATGTAAATATTACTGAGTTCCTTCTGTAGGCTAGATATTGTCCTACTTATGAGGTGGACACAGGTAAACACCCCTGATTCAGTTCTTCCATTTAAGAAGCTTAAAACTTGTAGAAAAAGATAAGTTAGTAAACACATGCATGATCATAAGTGGCTATAAGTGCTATGGCAGAAATGATGAGGGCACAGTGACAAAATCGTGCCTCCACGGGGTAATAAGGAAAGGGGCCTTTCTAAGGAGCTGGACATCAGGAAGCTGTCTTTAGAAAGGCAGAAAAACACCTGCGCCTGGTTGAGTACTTTGAGTGTGTTCCATTCAGAGAGAACAGAATATTTGAAACCCTCTTAAGGAATGGACAGGCAGCTAACATAAACCAGTGTGGCAATGTCAGGTGAGCAAGGAGCCGATGTTAATGGCTGGGAGACTGGATTTTGTTGAATACATCGAGGGACTTTGTGTGTGGAGATGGGCTGGGATATGTACATTATTGATACATATTAATAATGACTTGTGTTTTGTTAATGTGTGGAGTGTGGCTTGGCCGAAAATAGGAGGAAAA